>NC_057801.1:559973924-559986886 GCF_018294505.1 Triticum aestivum
GTCCATCCACCGCGAGCACGACTGCACGAGGCCGGCGCGGACGCGATCCATCCATCCCCCGCCGCCCGGCGCACGCACTCCCCCTATCTCCGCCCCCCACGTGCCGCCGACCGGCGCGCGGCGCACCACGCGGCGCTCGTGCCCCCCGTCCCGTTTCGCTGTCCGTCCCGCGCCCACGGCGAGGTCGACACCCCACGTGCGACGGCAGGGCGGCGACGCGTGCCGAGCCGAGCGGCGTTTACTTTTCTTTCCCGAAAGATGGTGCCACGCCCTTCCCTTTCCCGGTTTTCCTCTTCGATTCACCACCCGCCGGGCGGCTCGTTGACGCGCAA
Source organism: Triticum aestivum (assembly GCF_018294505.1). Classification (NCBI taxonomy): domain Eukaryota; kingdom Viridiplantae; phylum Streptophyta; class Magnoliopsida; order Poales; family Poaceae; genus Triticum; species Triticum aestivum. Next base: position 559,974,257 of record NC_057801.1, read on the forward strand.
CCGACCAGGCCCGGTCAGTCCCGGGTAGGTAGTGCACCGTACTGCACGCTTGCAGCTCCGTCCGTCCACGCCGCGACCGGGGAGAGAGCCCAGCTCACTGGACGGCCCTGAGCGTGACCGCTCGCGTCGCGTGCCATGCGTGACGCAACCGACGCGGACGCCGGCACGCCAACGCTGGCGTCCCTTGGAGCGGGGAGGACGCACGCGCCGAGACTCCTTTTTCTCGCCGCGCGTTTCGGTTCAATTCCGCGTGAAGCAACGTAGTACGCCCAGTGCCAGTGGGGCGGCGGATTAGTATATCATGGTGAGTGGGGATCGGCCGGGCATGCACGCAGGGCTGCCCTGCGCGTGGAAAGAAACATCCCTTTATATCGATTTTTGGTCAAGCGCGACGGTTTGCACAGCACCGGCCGCTGTCAACTTATTACCTGTGCACCCGCAGCAGTGCTTCACCGGCCGTGAGCGACTGGTTACGGTGTTTGCTTCAAGAGTTGCGGCCTAAAGTTGTTCAGATTATTGAGCATCTCATCGGTGGTTTGTTGTGGGTACGGACTCACTCTACCGCGACCATGATGAGCAGCACGCCCGATTAATGCGAGAGCAAGTACAGTACAGTACGAGCGCAATGCCCGGGTGTTCCGGCACATGTACAGCCGAAAAAAAAACATGTGCGTATGGGCTTGGGTTCCCTAGGATCCAATGCGTGAATTAAGGCCAACTCCACCACGCGACTCTAAACGGACGTCCGTTTTGTCCGGTTTCGGTCCATTTGGGTAGTGGTTTGGGGTCGTGTCCGGGACTGTCCTGGGATGCGGTGGCCGTGCGCCCAGCGCGCGGCCGCATCCATTTGCCCCATCCTGTCCGCGTATATTCCTTTGCAAGTCCTTAAACTTTTTTTATCATTCATTTTCGGTACATAACAATATATCATCACATTTTGACTAGTAAAACAAGGCCAAAGAAAATAAGAACCACAAGAATACATTTGAGAAGATACCCAACTTCCATAACTGCTCTCTTGAGTTGGGTTAGCGCCTTCTCGATGCACTCATAGTTGATCTGTGGAGGAGGCACGACGTTGCCCCCTCCTTTCTTCTTCAAGCCAGAAGTCGACGTTGCTTCCTCACACGTAATATCGTGTCTTGTTGCTTCTTCGCGCGTAGTATCGTGCCTAGACTCTAATCTAGCAACAAATGCACTTGTCTCATCTAAAGCTTCTAAGCTAGCTAAAAGTGCACGAACATGCACTACATTTCGCTCTATCAACAGATCGATGTACTCTTCTTCCCAATACCAAAACTTGCATCCGGTCTACACAAAAAAACTTAAAGTTAGCATCACTAGTCTAACCCAAGAGCACAAACATGCACTGAAGCTAAAAGAGCACATACCCCATCGTTTAAGCACTTGATGAACACCCACCCGGGATGCTCCGGCGTTGTAGACACGCGGCGCACGACCACCCTTGGGCAGTGGTCGCACTTAATGAGGGGCAACGGTGCGCCGACGAGCTTTTGGGCAAGCACCGAGCCCGGCCGGCCGCCATTCACGTATCTGTCGGCGGACCACCGGCGGTGCAGATCCGAGCGGCTAGAGGACGAGCCACTGCCTGCATGTGGCCTTGCGGCCCCGCCAGGGCCTTCCGGCAAGGTGCCCGGCCAGTCCATGGCGCGGCCCGGCCTCCCACAGACGGGCGAGCTCAAGACCGACCAGATCCGCCCCAAATCCGGCCGGCGGGTGCGCAAACAAGGCGGTCGTGCTTGGGTAGCTCGGCGGCGACGAGAGGAACGGGCTGGGCAAGCGTGCGTCCGAGGTGCACGGCTGCAATGGCAGCGGGCGGCCGGCGGCGGCGAGGGGGAGAGAGAGGGGAAGAGTGTGGAAGAGTGGAGTGGATGCGGCCGGAGGGAGGAGGGGGCGGATAGAAAAATGCCCGTCCTGTGCCACCGACGGGCGGGCCAGGGGAGGACACGCGCAGACGACCCGCGCGTCCGCGTGGTGTCCGTTTCACCCCAAAAACGGCGTAAACTTGGGTCGCAGATGGGTCGAAAGCGGACACAAAACGGACAAAAGTCCGTTTGCGCCCGCGCTGGGCCGCCTCCTTTATCCCTTTTATCCCAAACGAACCGGGGCGAACAGGATAGGGTCGCGCGGTGGAGTTGGCCTAACAACGTGTATCCTCATTTGAGAACCATCGGACGCCTCACGCTGGGGAGTGAGTGAGCTCCTCATAACTGCGAGTCTCGCCTCCCTCTGAAATCTGAAAGTGCACCGCGACGTCACCAATCCGTTTCACTGATTCTCTTTGTTGCAAGAAGAAAAGGGTAGCCAACACGCTTAGCTCTTGTAGTTGCGTGCTGATAGTGCTCCAGGGTTTGTGCCTCGTAGTGGACGTTTCGATTGTGAGCGTCTTCCCTAGAATGCTTGAAATCGTTTTTTTCCTTTCCCTTTTTCGGATAGACTGAAGCAAACATGTATTCCGTTATTTTTATAATGCAAAGGGGATTAGCCCGGTTCAATAAAACAAGCTTTTTTTAGGGAAGGCCATCATGGCTAGCTTTATTAAATCTTAAATAATGTTTACATCGTCTACGAGCTTACTGACAATAAAGTCAGGGGGCTCGTCCAACCAACTAAATGAAGTCTTATTACAGTAACTGAAATGAGCTAGCACATGAGCCACTTGATTACAAGATCTATAACAATGCTTATAAATGACCTTACACGTACTCTTACGTGAGACAGGTTCCACCGATTGACATGCACTTGGTGCATAAGGTGGCTAGCGGGTGCCAGTCTCTTCCACTTCAGTCGGAACGGATTTGATGAAAAGGGTCCTTATGAAGGGTAAATAGCAATTGACATATCACGTTGTGGTTTTGCGTAGGTAAGAAACGTTCTTGCTAGAAACCCATAGCAGCCACGTAAAACATGCAAACAACAATTAGAGGACGTCTAACTTGTTTTTGCAGGGTATGCTATGTGATGTGATATGGCCAAAGGATGTGATGAATGATATGTGATGTATGAGATTGATCATGTTCTTGTAATAGGATTCACGACTTGCATGTCGATGAGTATGACAACCGGCAGGAGCCATAGGAGTTGTCTTAATTTATTGTATGACCTGCGTGTCATTGAACAACGCCATGTAACTTACTTTACTTTATTGCTAAACGCGTTAGCCATAGAAGTAGAAGTAGTCGTTGGCGTGACAACTTCATGAAGACACGATGATGGAGATCATGATGATGAAGATCATGGTGTCAAGCCGGTGACAAGATGATCATGGAGCCCCGAAGATGGAGATCAATGGAGGTATATGATATTGGCCATATCATGTCACAACTATATAATTGCATGTGATGTTTATTATGATTATGCATCTTGTTTACTTAGGACGACGGTAGTAAATAAGATGATCCCTTACAAAATTTCAAGAAGTGTTCTTCCCTAACTGTGCACCGTTGCTACAGTTCGTCGCTTTTAAGCACCACGTGATGATCGGGTGTGATGGATTCTTACGTTCACATACAACGGGTGTAAGACAGTTTTACACAGCGAAAACACTTAGGGTTAACTTGACGAGCCTAGCATGTACAGACATGGCCTCGGAACACGGAGACCGAAAGGTCGAGCATGAGTCGTATAGTAGATACGATCAACATGAAGATGTTCACCGATGATGACTAGTCCGTCTCACGTGATGATCGAACACGGCCTAGTTGACTCGGATCATGTAATCACTTAGATGACTAGAGGGATGTCTATCTGAGTGGGAGTTCATAAGATGAACTTAATTATCCTGAACATAGTCAAAAGACCTTTTGCAAATTATGTCGTAGCTCGCGCTGTAGTTCTACTGTTTAGATATGTTCCTAGAGAAAATTATAGTTGAAAGTTGATAGTAGCGATTATGCGATCAGTAGAAAGCTTATGTCCTTAATGCACTGCTCAGTGTGCTGAACCCCAAACGTCGTTTGTGGATGTTGCGAACATCAGACATACACGTTTTGATAACTACGTGATAGTTCAGTTAAACGGTTTAGAGTTGAGGCACCAAAGACGTTTTTCAAAACATCGCGAAACATATGAGATGTTTCGAGGGCTGAAATGGGGATTTCAGGCTCGTGCCCACGTCAAGAGGTATAAGACCTCCGACGATTTTCTTAGCCTGCAAACTAAGGGAGAAAAGCTCAATCGTTGAGCTTGTGCTCAGATTGTCTGAGTGCAACAATCACTTGATAGTGATGTTTCTCCAAAGTCATTGCCACCAAGCTGCTAGAGCTTCGTGATGAACTATAACATATGAGGGATAGATATGATGATCCTTGAGGTATTCGTGATGTTTGACACCGCGAAAGTAGAAATCAAGAAGGAGCATCAATTGTTGATGGTTGGTGAAACCACTAGTTTCAAGAAGGGCAAGGGCAAGAAGGGATACTTCATGAAACGGCAAATCAGCTGCTGCTCTAGTGAAGAAACCCAAGGTTGAACCCAAACCCGAGACTAAGTGCTTCTGTAATAAGGGGAACAACCACTGGAGCAGGATTACCCTAGATACTTGGTAGATGAGAAGGCTGGCAAGGTCGATAGAAGTATATTGGATATACATTGTGTTGATGTATACTTTACTAGTACTCCTAGTAGCACCAGGGCATTAGATACCGGTTCGGTTGCTAAGTAACTTGAAATAAAAGCTACGGAGTAAACGGAGACTAGCTAAAGGTGAGATGACAATATGTGTTGAAAGTTTTTCCAAGGTTGATGTGATCAAGCATCGCACGCTCCCTCTACCATCGAGATTTGGTGTTTGCGTTGAGCATAGACATGATTGGATTATGTCTATCACAATACGGTTATTCATTTAAGGAGAATAATGGTTACTCTGTTTATTTGAATAATACCTTCAATGGTCTTGCACCTAAATGAATGGTTTATTGAATCTCGATCGTAGTGATACACATTTTTATGCCAAAAGATATAAGATAGTAATGATAGTACCACTTACTTGTGGCACTGCCACGTAAGTCATATCGGTATAAAATGCATGAAGAGGCTCCATGTTGATGGATCTTTGGACTCACTCATTTTTGAAAAGTTTGAGACATGCGAACCATGTCTATTGGTGTATACGCATGAAGAAACTCCATGCAGATGGATCGTTTGGACTCACTTGATTTTGGATCACTTGAGATATGCAAATCATACCACATAGGCAAGATGACTGAAAAGCCTCGGTTTCAGTAAAATGGAACAAGATAGCAACTTGTTGGAAGCAACACATTTTGATGTGTGCAGTCCAATGAGTGCTGAGGCATGCAGTGAATATCGTTATGTTCTTACTTCACAGATGATTCGAGTAAATGTTGAGAATATTTACTTGATGAAACACAAGTCTGAATTATTGAATGGTTCAAGTAATTTCAGAGTGAAGTTGAAGATCATCGTGACAAGAGGATAAAATGTCTATGATATGATCATAGAGATGAGTATCTGAGTTACGAGTTTTGGCACACAATTAAGACATTATGGAAATTGTTTCACAATTAATACCGCCTGGAACACCATTGTGTGATGGTGTGTCCGAATATCATAAATGCACCCTATTGGATATGGTGCATACCATGATGTCTCTTATCGAATTACCACTATCGTTCATGGGTTAGGCATTAGAGACAACCGCACTCACTTTAATGGGGCACCACGTAATTCCGTTGAGACGACACCGTTTGGACAAACCTAAGTTGTCGTTTCTTAAAAGTTTGGGGCTGCGACGCTTATGTGAAAAAGTTTCAGGTTGATAAGCTCGAACCCAAAGCGGATAAAATGCATCTTCATAGGACACCCAAAACAGTTGGGTATACCTCCTAATTCAGATCCGAAAGCAATAGGGATTGTTTCTTGAATCGGGTCCTTTCTCGAGGAAAAGTTTGTCTCGAAGAATTGAGTGGGAGGATGGTGGAGACTTGATGAGGTTATTGAACCGTCACTTCAACTAGTGTGTAGCAGGGCATAGGAAGTTGTTCCTGTGGCACCTACACCAATTGAAGTAGAAACTTATGATAGTGATCATGAAGTTTTGGATCAAGTCACTACCGTACCTCGTAGGGTGACAATGATGCGTACCACTTCAGAGTGGCACAGTAATCCTGTCTTGAAGGTCATGTTGCTAGACAACAATGAACCTACGAGCTATGGAGAAGCGATGGTGGGCCCAAATTCCAACAAATGGTTAGAAGCCATGAAATCCGAGATAGGATCCATGTATCAGAACAAAGCATGGACTTTAGTGGACTTGCCCGATGATCGGCAAGCCATTGAGATAAATGGATCTTTAAGAAGAAGACGGACGTGGATGGTAATGTCACCATCTATGAAGCTCGACTTGTGGCGAAAAGTTTTTCACAAGTTCAAGGAGTTGACTACGATGAGATTTTCTCATCCGTAGCGATGCTTAAGTCCGTTGGAATCATGTTAGCATTAGCTGCATTTATGAAATCTAGCAGGTGGATGTCAAAATGAGTTTCCTTACCAATTTTCGTAAGGAAAGGTTGTATGTGATACAATCAGAAAGGTTTTGTCGATCCTAAGGATGTTAAAAGGTATGCTAGCTCCAGCGATCCTTCCATGGACTGGAGTAAGCGTCTCGGAGTTGGAATGTGCACTTTGATAAGATGATCAAAGATTTTAGGTTTATACAAAGTTTATGAGAAACTTGTATTTCCAAAGAAGTGAGTGGGAGCACTATAGAATTTCTGATGAGTATATGTTGTTGACATATTGATGATCAGAAATGATGTAGAATTTTCTGGAAAGCATATAGGGTTATTTGAAAGGTGTTTTTCAATAGAAAACCTGGATTAAGCTACTTGAACATTGAGCATCAAGATCTATGAGGATAGATCAAAAACGCTTAATGGTACTTTCAAATGAGCACATACCTTGACATGATCTTGAAGGTGTTCAAGATGGATCAGTCAAAGAAGAAGTTCTTGCCTGAGTTGTAAGGTACGAAGTTAAGACTTAAAGCTCGACCACGGCAGAATAGGGAGAAAGGATGAAGGTCGTCCCCTATACTTCAGACATAGGCTCTACAGTATGCCATGCTGAGTACCGCACCTGAAGTGTGCCTTGCCATGAGTCAGTCAAGGGGTACAAGAGTGATCCAAGAATGGATCACAGGACAGCGGTCAAAGTTATCCTTAGTAACTAGTGGACTAAGGAATTTTCTCGATTATGGAGGTGGTAAAAGAGTTCGTCATAAAAGGTTACGTCGATGCAAGCTTGACACCTATCCGGATAGCTCTGAGTAGAGATACCGGATACGTATAATGGAGCAACAATTTAGAATAGCTCCAAGTAGAACAGTTATTTGGAATAGCTCCAAATAGAGCGTGGTAGCTGCATCTAGGAGATGACATAGAGATTTGTAAAGCACACACGGATCTGAAAGGTTCAGACCCGTTGACTATAACCTCTCTCACAAGCATAACATGATCAAACCCAGAACTCTTGGATGTTAGTCACATGGGGATGTGACCTTGAGTGTTAATCACATATCGATGTGAACTGGATTATTGACTCTAGTGCAAGTGAGAGACTGTTGGAAATATGCCCTAGAGGCAATAATAAATAAGTTATTATTATATTTCCTTGTTCATGATAATCGTTTATTATCCATGCTATAATTGTATTGATAGGAAACTCAGATACATGTGTGGATACATAGACAACACCATGTCCCTAGTAAGCCTCTAGTTGACTAGCTCGTTGATCAATAGATGGTTACAGTTTCCTGACCATGGACATTGGATGTCATTGATAACGGGATCACATCATTAGGAGAATGATGTGATGGACAAGACCCAATCGTGAGCCTAGCACAAAGATCGTGTAGTTCGTATGCTAAAGCTTTTCTAATGTCAAGTATCTTTTCCTTAGACCATGAGATTGTGCAACTCCCGGATACCGTAGGAATGCTTTGGGTGTACCAAACGTCACAACGTAACTGGGTGGCTATAAAGGTGCATTACAGGTATCTCCGAAAGTATCTGTTGGGTTGGCACGAATCGAGACTGGGATTTGTCACTCCGTGTAAACGGAGAGGTATCTCTGGGCCCACTCGGTAGGACATCATCATAATGTGCACAATGTGACCAAGGGGTTGATCACGGGATGATGTGTTACGGAACGAGTAAAGAGACTTGCCGGTAACGAGATTGAACAAGGTATCGGTATACCGACGATCGAATCTCGGGCAAGTAAAATACCGCTAGACAAAGGGAATTGTATACGGGATTGATTAAGTCCTTGACATCGTGGTTCATCTGATGAGATCATCGTGGAACATGTGGGAGCCAACATGGGTATCCAGATCCCGCTGTTGGTTATTGACCGGAGAACGTCTCGGTCATGTCTGCATGTCTCCCGAACCCGTAGGGTCTACACACTTAAGGTTCGATGACGCTAGGGTTATAAAGGAAGTTTGTATGTGGTTACCGAATGTTGTTCGGAGTCCCGGATGAGATCCCGGACGTCACGAGGAGTTCCAGAATGGTCCGGAGGTAAAGATTTATATACGGGAAGTCCTGTTTTGGTCACCGGAAGAGTTTCGCTATTTATCGGTAACGTACCGGGACCACCGGAAGGGTCCCGGGGGTCCACCAAGTGGGGCCACCAACCCCGGAGGCTTGCATGGGCCAAGAGTGGTGAGGGACCAGCCCCTTAGTGGGCTGGTGCGCCTCCCACAAGGGCCCATGGCGCCTAAGAGGTGGAAAGGGGGCAAACCCTAAGGGGATATGGGCCTTAGGGCCCATATTGGTGCGCCTCCCTCTCCTCTCCCCTCTTGGCCGCCACCCCCTTTGCCATCTAGGGCTGCCGCCCCCCTAGGGGTGGGAACCCTAGAGGGGGCGCACCCTCCTCCCTCTCCCCTATAAATAGTGAGGCATAGGGCTGCCCATAACACGCGATTCGATCTCTCGTTGGTGCAGCCCTGTGTCTCTTCTTCCTCCTCTTCTAGCCACGCTCCTCCACCACCACCACGCCGTTGTGCTGCTGCTGGATGGAGTCTTCCTCAACCTCTTCCTCTCTCCTTGCTGGATCAAGGCATGGGAGACGTCACCGGGCTGTACGTGTGTTGAACGCGGAGGTGCCGTCCGTTCGGCACTAGGATCTCCGGTGATTTGAATCACGACGAGTACGACTCCTTCAACCCCGTTCTCTTGAACGCTTCCGCTTAGCGATCTACAAGGGTATGTAGATGCACTCTCCTTCCCTCGTTGCTAGTTTCTCCATAGATAGATCTTGGTGACACGTAGGAAAATTTTGAATTTCTGCTACGTTCCCCAACACGGGTTGCAACTGGGCGTCCAGCAGCTCAAGAGGAACGAGTGGCAGCCGATGGTGGATGCTGCACTCCACATCATGCCAGGATGGCAACGTGGCCTTGTTACTAGGCCATGGTGACTAATCCTGGTAAACCAGGTTATGAGAGCTCACCCGACGCACCATTTGATGGTGGCTGAGGCGCCCAAGTGGGCTATGGAGCAAGTTGACAAGGGATGTCGCGCTTTTTTCTGGTTGGCACAGATGCGGTTAGCGGAGGCAAGTGTGTGGTCTCCTGGAAGAGGGTGTGCAGGCCCAAGCAGCTCGGAGGTTTGGGAATCATTGACCTACACAAGCACGGTATCGCGCTTCGACTGAGGTGGGAATGGCTAAGGAGGACTGACCCGTACAGACCCTGGCAGGGCCTAAATCTCACAGCGGACAAGCAAGTGATGCAGGCTTTTGGGAGTCTAGTCCAATGGCATGTCGGAAATGGTAGACGCACCCTTTTCTGGAAAGACAGGTGGCTCAGTGGAAGTACGGCAGCCGAGATCGCGCCCTTGGTGGTGGCTAAAGTCAGGACGCAGGTGGCTAACAAACGCCTGGTCAGAGATGCGCTTTGCCTACATGCTTGGACAAATGACATCACGAGTGAACTTGACACGGACGCCCTCTCACAGTTCATCCGACTATGGGAGTTCCTGATGGAGGTACAACTAGATCCCGCGGTAGATGACACTCCGACTTGGGCCTGGAACGAATCCGGCAGCTACTCAGCCTCCTCAGCGTACATGATGCTTTGCATGGGGGGGATACGATTCCATTCCTTCACGGCAATTTGGAAATGCTGGGCGCCGCTATCCTGACGTATTTTCATGTGGCTCGTGGTGCAATATCGGCTTTGGACCTCGGACAGGAGAGCTAGGCATGGGCTACAAGACCAAACATCCCCGTGCTACCTCTGTGATCAGGAGGAGGATACAGTGGGTCACATCTTGCTACAGTGTGTGTACGCTAGGCACGTGTGGCACCTTTGCTTTACCAGGATCGTCGTCGACCAAACACTGTGCCCTACGACGCAGTCCCAGATCGCTAACTGGTGGGCCCGGTCAAGGAAGCGGCTAGCCAAGAGGAGCAGGAAAGGCTTTGACACGATTGTCATGTTAATCTGTTGGTCTTTGTGGAAGCAGAGAAACGCTAGGGTCTTCGGTAGGAGTAGCGCGCTAGACGTCTTTGGTGTAACTAAGGCTATCTTTCAGGACCTACATAACTGAAAGACGGCCGGAGCGACTGGAGTGGAGTACGTAGTCTAGTAGCACATAGTGCTTAGGGAGTGGAGTGAAGGCAATGTCATGGTCGACTTGTGACCTCGTGACTAGCAACTAAACTTCTCTTGTACATATTTTTTCTCTTTCCATAAAGCTATGGTGCGCCTTTTACGTACCCTCAAAAAAACAATAACTGATTACTTGCAAAGAATCTGATTCAGCTTCTACCCCGTTACACCCAAAGAAGTTAGCAAAAATCAGCCCGTCTCGCATGGCCAACGCTTCTGTTGTTATTGCATCCACCGCGATAGGTCTAAACTTGCATTGGGCTCCCAAAAAATTACCTTTGTCATCACGCAGGATAGCTGTCGTAGCACCTACCCCTTCGTCTGAATAGTACGCCGCATCAACATTTAACTTAATGAACCGAGGGTCCGGCTTACACCACTTTGCTTCAGAGGAATTTCTCACCAATGATGTAGCCATATGATGATTGCTTGAGATTGATAACACAGAGAGTGCCCACCTCCAAGGGGGAGGAATTGATTCACTGTGCGTCACTTTTCTACGGATCCACCAAAGGTACCAGCCCCCAACAGCTATTACTTGTTCGAAGTTAAGTATTGGGTGCATCTTAAGCTGCTGGTCCAAGATCGCAGACCCCGATCTATCAACCTGGATCGCTTGGTTGATGATATTTGTGATGCCGAGTTTCGTCCACAAGTGTCAATAAAAACAAGCTTAGCTCCGAAGGTATACTCTTTTTTGGATTGTACGCGATAATGCGAAGACTTTTGAAAAAAACGATTCAACTGCGTACGCGCATGGGGCTCGGAACTGCGTACCGGTTCATTCAGGAGTAGAATTGTTTTAATAAGTGCCATACACGGGAACCGGGAAGAAAGAAACAAACAAGCCTAGCGGCAGATCGGTGGGATGAGATGGCACCGCGTCGTATTACCCAGCCCGGCAAGCACGCAGCGAAAACGACACACGGTGGAGGGATGGCCGAGATGGCAGATACAGCCGCTGCAGCTACCGCAAAGAGGAGCAGGAAAGAGACGGGACGGGAGGGAGAGGAGGAAAAGAACGTGTGTGCTTTGTCCAAATCGAGAAGGAAACGCATTCGCATACCCGTCTCATCTGCCCGCCTGTGCTCAGCCCTTTCGGCCTTTTTCCCACCCTGCCTGCTCGCGGATAAACACGGCGCGCACCCACCTACTGGCACAGCGTCAGCGAGCCCGGCCGGAGCCAGAACGGGAAAGGCCATCGTCACGTCACGGCGTCGCCGCCCCAAGCAAAATCCGCGACGATGCGTGGCATCGGCATTTGACTGCACGCACGCGGTTTTGCTTCGGTGACCCGTCGTCTAGACGGAGCGGGGGAGATGCATGGGGTGGGGAGATATACGGTGGCTCGTGCGCCGCGCAGATGCTGTCCTACTACGCACTCCTAATCCTTTTTGAATAAGGTGTTTATCCTCCGTTTTAGAAAAGAAGAAGAAGATGTTATCCTACTCGCAAGTTTCCACTGTGAGATAGACGCGACTCCCACTCGTAGCTTGTAGTAAACCAAACTGCTCGATCTAATCAAGCTTCTTCGAAACCAACCAGCTTTGGCTAAGCAAGTGCATGCTGTAAACACATCAAAATGGCCGTTAGAGCAATTCCAATGGGGAGACCCAAACAGACACGAATTTTGTCCGCATTTTATACGTTTGGATCACCCGTCCGCCTAACGGACACGAGCCGGACAGGGGCTGCCCGTGGATGAACCCAACGCAAAGACCAAAAAGCGGACACGCAATGTGGAGACGCAGCTTTCCTCCCGCGCCGCTCCCTCCCCGAGCTCGCCGCGGCCGCCCCGAGCTTGCCACGGCCGGCCGTTCCTCACCGCGCCTGCCAAGAGCTCGCCGCGCCCGGCCAAGGGCTCGCCGTGCTCGGCCCTCCCTCGTCGCGCCCGACCCTCCCTCGCCGCGCCTGGCCAAGAGCTCGCCGTAGCCGGCCCCGGGCTCGCCGTGCTCGGCCCTCCCTCGTCG
>NC_057801.1:559987301-559998341 GCF_018294505.1 Triticum aestivum
GCCCGACCAAGAACTCGCGGCACCCGGCCCTCCCTCGCCGCGCCCGGCCAAGAGCTCGCCACGGCCCGGTCCTCCCTCCCCGAGCTCGCCGCGCCCGGCCAACAAACTGTTGCAGTTGTGGCCGCATGCGATGCGGGAGGTCGCTTTCGACGAGGCGGGAGGCGGCGGCCAGCGCCGGTGGCCTCGCCGGTGCGCGCGGCCGGCGAGGCATGAAGACCGGTGAGGGGGGGGGGCGGATCCGGGTGCAGGACGGGATGGATTTGACCGGTCGGCACCGGATCCGGCCAACGGCGGGCGGGATTGGTGCGGCGGCGTGGGAGTTGGGGACGAGCGGGCGACCGCACTGTGCTCCGGTCGGAGGCGGGTCGCTGATGCGTGGGACCGGGTCGGACACGCGAGGACACGAGCAAGCGACGAGAGCGCCTGCTTTTGTCCGTCACCAACCCATTTCTTCCCATATTTGCATTCAGTTTGGGTCCGGAACGGACAGTAAGCGGACAGCGGGCGGACGCCTTGTCCGTTTGTGTCACCCTGTTGGGCCATCTTTTTTGTCCGGATGACCCAAACGGACAAAATGGGTCTCCTCAATGGAGTTGTTCTTATCGTTAATTTACAAGGCCTGAGGAATGCAGGTTTGGAAACAGCTCAAAATTTGGCCGAGCTTGAGCCTTGAACCACCACCGTTCACACCTTGAGCAACTCCACATATTCATGGGAAAAAAGTACAGTCCGACCTCAGGTCAGCTCAGGTGTGCTATCTGCTCATGTCGTAGCTTTTGGTGATTGATTAACCAGCTGCCTGCCTGCCTGCCAGGTGCCAGGCTCCTCGGAACATATTCTTCCAACCATTTGGGTGGCACAGAATATTCCTGCGCCCAATAATTCACACACTCTATCCTTCTCGTGACAGCTGAAAAAATTAGAAAAAAGAAGGAAAGGGCCCAGGGAAAAGGACTCCTGTTGGCTGCACCACCGGAAAAAGAAATGCTAAAGCATTTTACGTGCGCGAATACTCCTATCATCCATCCACATATCCCTGGCCGCTTTCTCCCTTTTGAAAGTTTTATTTTAATTTGGTGATGGTGTACGTGCTCCTTTTGTAGGGTCATGTTTGGTAGCGACTCTCTTTTTTAAATCTCAACATCATCTTCTAGATGGTATTTCTCTTTTTTTTTGCGGGGATTCTAGATAGTATTTCAGGATTCTAGATGGTATTGCAACACACGCAAATGGTATTCTGGCGTTTGGCTTTGCAGATAGATGTCTATAAGGATTACTGCAACGCGGGAATACGCGTTTCCTACCCTAGCCGTCGCCGCCACCAAGCGACTAGGGCGAGGCACTTTTTCCTCCGATCTCCACCGGCCGGTGCGCTCGCCCCCTCTCCCTTCGGTTGCTGCTCCGGCGGCAGGAGGGAGGGGGGACCCGTTGAAAGAATATGCGGTGCCCCCATGTTTGGTTTTGGTAATTGATGACAATCTCTATGGACTAATGGTTGTCTTGAGTTATATTTGAAGGATCTGTCCATAGGCTTTTTTTGAATTTCCATGTGTTGGAGAGTTTAGGAGTTGACCAAGGTGCTATTAAGGAATTATCCAAAGATTGGTCATGTGAGTGTTAAGCTTATTACAAGCATGTCTTGAAGAATAAGATTGTGTGATCATTCATGTACACCTTCAAGACATCATCCAAATGAAGAGAGTTGAAAAGATTCAACACACAAAGCGCACAAGATGTACCGAGGGACCAAGTGATCCCATGGTATGGTAAGCATTGTCCATTATGCTTTGTGTGCTAACCCATGGTCTTCGTGAGAGTTCTTTGTGGGGTTAGGTTGCGGTGTGCAAGTTCAAGTGATGCATCACGAAGAGATCAAGTGCTTGAAGCTTGCCGTCCATTGTGGTGACAATGGACTTGTGAAGATGAGCGGAAGAGAGGCTCACCCACAGTAGAGTATGGGGGAGCAATCAACTAGTCTTCATCCCGCCAACGCAATCAAGAAAGGTGGTCCAACTTGAGGGAGTCAAGATCGTCATCATCTAGCTCAAGTGGACCATATGCAAGGCAAAGGTTTGCCCTTGATAGGTTTTCTATTTTACCGGTCTCATGGTAGTTGTGGGAGACCGGGTTATAGGATCGTGTGTCGTACTATCAAGGGGGGCTCTCGATGAGTTGCTTGATCGTATCGTTCGTAGAGAGCTCAAACCATTGCATCCTTGCATCATCTTTATTGGTTCTTGTTTGGTTCTTCTCCTTGTGAGATTTGGAGCTTTTGATCTTGTTCATGACAAGCTCGAGTTCATCGAAAACGGAGTTCACATGCATCTTCTATGATGTTTTCGATGTTGGATGGTATGCCGGTTCTTCTCTGTTGGAGGTGTCACTCCTTTGTTTGCTAAGCATACCTCCCCTGCCTCTTCTTACTATAACCAGTCGCTGTTTTGATGCTACTCGTTGTCTTGTTTCAAACAAGCTTGAGTTTGCTCAATTCGGAGCTCATTTGCAGAAGTTATGGCAGTTCTGGTTTCCTTGGAGTATTCTTTGTTTTCGCGGTAGTGGCTTGAGGATGGCGCCAGCGGTAGTACCGCGGTCCTCAGCGGTAGTACCGCCGAAGCACCCCCAGCGGTAGTACCGCTCCAAGCGGTAGTACCGCTCTCCGAACGGTAGTACCGCTCTCCGAACGGTAGTACCGCTTGGGTTTTCGGTCGTAGTACCGCTGTGCGTCTGGGCTACTTCCGCCTCGATTCTCGAACGAAGTTTTTCGTGTCGGGTTTTGCGGCACTAAGGGCGGTAGTAGGAGCGGTAGTACCGCCCTAAGCGGTAGTACCGCTCTTCCCTAGCGGTAGTACCGCCCTGGGGTCAGGGCCCTGGCAGCGCGGCAGTACCGCTGGGTTGAGCGGTAGTACCGCCCGGAGCGGCAGTACCGCCCTTCCCTAGCGGTAGTACCGCTCTGTGCGGGGCTGGTGAGTGGGATAACGGTTGGATTGTTCCCCCCACTATATAAAGGGGTCTTCTTCCCCAATGAACCTTATCCTTAGAGCTCGTGTTCTTCCCCCATTGTTGACCTTCTCCGAGCTTGCTATCTTTCAATCCCTCCGTGGATTCTTGCTAGTTTTGGGGGGAAAAGAGAGAGAAGATCTAGATCCACGTTTCCACCAATCACTTTCTCCTCTAAGTGAGGGGAACCCCTTGGATCTAGATCTTGGAGTTCTTCGTGTTCTTCTTTCGTTCTTCCTCTCATTTTCCTCCCTAGCATTAGTTGCTTTGGTGGGATTTGGGAGAGAAGGACTTGGGCACTCCGTGTGCCCTTGCCATTGTATTTGGTGCATCGGTTTGAGTTCTCCACGTGATACGTGGAAGTTACAAGTTGAGAAGCTTATTACTCTTGGGTGCTTGGTGCCCTTGAGCTTGTTCCTCTTGGGTGCTTGGGCACCCTAGTCGGTTGGTGGTGTTCGGGGCTCAATCATTATGGTGTAAAGCTCCGGGTAAGCGTCGGGTCTCCAATTAGGTTGTGGAGATCGCCCCGAGCAATTTGACGGGTACCGGTGACCTCCCCCAAGGGTTGCCAAAGTGTACGGGTCCGGTGACCGCCCCCAAGGGTCGCCATTTGTACGGGTTCGGTGACCGCCCTCAAGGGTCCCTTAGTGGAATCACGGCATCTTGCATTGTGCGAGGGCGTGAGGAGATTACGGTGGCCCTAGTGGCTTCTTGGGGAGCATTGTGCCTCCACACCGCTCCAAACGGAGATTAGCATCCGCAAGGGTGTGAACTTCGGGATACATCGTCGTCTCCGCGTGCCTCGGTTATCTCTTACCCGAGCCCCTTTACTTATGCACTTTACTTTGTGATAGCCATATTGTTCTTTGTCATATATCTTGCTATCACATAGTTGCTTATCTTGCTTAGCATAAGTTGTTGGTGCACATAGATGAGCCTAGTTGTTGTAGGTTTTGTGCTTGACAAATTAACCGCTAGGTTTATTCCGCATTTGTTCAAGCCTAAACCGTAATTATTTTAAAGCGCCTATTCACCCCCCCTCTAGGCGACATCCTCGTTCTTTCACCCGTTCCTTCGCTCTGTAGTTAGGTTTTGGATTTGTAGGTCGTGGTGCGTCGTTGGGGTGGTGGGAGCGGCGTCCGGATGAATAAATCTGCCTCAACCCCACTCCCACACCGGCGATGTCCTTCATGGCGGCGTCTCGGAGTTGATGGCATCGTGTCTCTGTCGATCCCTCAGATCGACAGCGTTAGGGTTCATGGATGGTGTTGACGAGGCGGCGGCGGCGACTCCATCAGGTGTGTCTCTCCTTATGCTATGTCCCCGTTGCTGTGGCGTTGTCTCCGACGTCATGGTGGAGCAGGGAGGTCTTGTCGTTCAGGAGTACGCGCATGCGGTTGTTTACGCAAGTGACAGCTGGAAGATGGAGTATCTTGTGTTGGGTCTGTGGTCGAAGGCGGGCAGTTCTGGTTTCCTTCTCCGACGTCGTCGTCATGCGAGGGTGTCAATTCTGAAGTTCGATGGCGTGTCCGGGACATGTTGCCCCGGTCTGATTCTTTCAACGGCTATGGTTTTGCCTTTGACAAACTACTTTGAAGGTCCGTAAAGCTGCTGATTATTATCATCAAGCTTGCATGGCGAAAAAGGGTTCCAGTTCTAGGCAAAAGACCAATTTCTCCCCAACATCAATTAAAGACTTGCCCTCCAAGTCCAGATCAAGTGGTGACCAGCATGCATATCTTCAGGTCGATGCTCTTGGGAGAGTTTCTTTCTCTTCCATTCGCAGGCCCCGGTCTCTTCTTGAAGTTGACAATCCTTTGTCAGGTGAGGGTCCTCATGATCAGAAGTCTTCCGTGAGGTCCCTGGAGAAAGAACCTATGCTAGCAGCCAGGGTCACTGTTGAAGATGCCATTGGTCTTCTTCTTGAGGTGGATGATATTGACAGGCTCCTGCAGTCTAGCCAGGCACAGGAGAACAGTTTCCAGCTGAGGCGAAGGCGACAAGTTCTCCTTGAAGGTCTAGCCGCATCACTTCAGCTTGCTGACCCTCTTGGGCCCAGCAAATCTGCCAATTCATCTGGGTTAGCCCCTAAGGATGATATTGTCTTTCTTCGCATTGTTTCTCTTCCCAAAGGACGTAAGCTTCTGGCTCGTTATATCCGGCTTATTGTCCCTGGAAGCGAGTTGACCAGGATTGTATGCATGGCTATTTTCCGACACCTGAGGTTCTTGTTTGG
The DNA here is from genome assembly GCF_018294505.1 of Triticum aestivum. Lineage (NCBI taxonomy): Eukaryota > Viridiplantae > Streptophyta > Magnoliopsida > Poales > Poaceae > Triticum > Triticum aestivum. The sequence goes on from NC_057801.1 coordinate 559,992,535, forward strand.
GGGTTTACCATCAGATTCAAGTGCAGCAGAGACAACAGTTGCTCTGGCAAAGACTGTTTCGACTTGTGCTCACCATATGGAGCTCGGTGCTCTTAGTGCTTGCCTTGCTGCAGTTGTCTGTTCATCTGAACAACCACCTCTCCGTCCTCTTGGTAGCTCTGCTGGTGACGGGGCTTCTCTTATTATCAAGTCAGTACTGGACCGAGCAACTGAGTTGCTGACTGATCAGCGTGCCGTATCCAGCTATACCCCGTCAAACCGAGCTCTCTGGCAGGCATCGTTTGATGCTTTCTTTGGGCTTCTGACAAAATACTGCCTCAGTAAGTATGAAAGTATTCTGCAGATGTTTGTGATGCAGGCATCAGGCTCTGTGATTGGATCTGAAGCCTCCCAAGCAACTAGCAGGGAGATGCCAGTTGAGTTGCTACGTGCAAGCCTTCCTCACACAAACGAGCAGCAACGGCAGATGCTGCTCGATTTCGCTCAGAGAACCACGCCAGCCAGCAGTTTTACCCCCCCTGGTGCTAGCGGTGGACACATCACTTCTGAATCGGTTCCTGGTTGATGTAGCTCAAGGCCTGGACGCAATTATCTTTGGATGGTGATTCTTATATCTGAAGACATGAATGATTGCGCCCTTGATAAGTAAAGGTGTGAGCTTGTAGAAGTTCCATGGGCTCAGGAAAGTAGCCTTATTCAGTCTGTGACTTAAAGTGTAGGTTTCAGATTAATCTCATAGACCAACAAAAAGAGATGGATCCCCCCTTTTATGTGGGTCATTTACTATAGCACACCCACCTGATGATCACAAATAGACCGTGGAGAACATGTACTTGTATTGCTGTAACTCTGTGCAGTGGATGAACCGGTCAGCTGGCTCGTCGGGGCAATCTAGTTTTTAACGTTTATGCGCCCTTGGCGAAGAAGACCGTAGTGTACAGGTTCGACTGCTGGGGCCTTCGTGTCTGTTCTTTTTACTGGAGCATGGAAGGTGCCAAGGAGTCAAGTGTGGAGTCTGGTCCATCTGTTTTATTTAGGACCAGGTATGTTGGAATAATGATGGGTGAGTGCTATTTATAGGCTACTGCTGGAAAGATGTTTTTTCTTCGTTGCAACATTTTATAGATGTGTCATGTCCCTCCCAGGTATCCACTGATATTATAGTGGAGCACTGGAAATGGAAGCATTGTCATTTGTTCATCTTTTTTAGTTTGGCACTTTGTTTTTCTCAAGGGTTGTGGGTGTTGGGATATTAAGACAGTCTAGTTGGCTATAGAACAATACACTTGTATCGCTGCTGAATCAAAGATAGAAATTATAGAATTACAATCAACCAGAGAAAGTATACAAAGTTCCCTTTTTTTTTTGAGCAAAAGAGAGGCCACCCTGTCCCGTTTTCATTATAGAAAACCCAATGTCTTGCATAGAAGTTCAGTTTTTGTATGTGTGGGCATAATCTTAGATCTCATGCCATCATCATCATCATGGTCTTGAACTCGTCGGAGGTGAGCACCCCGTCGCCGTTGAGATCGAACCGGCGGATCATAAGTTGACACTGTCGGCGTCCAGGTGCAGCCCTAGCCTGCTCATCATCAGCTTGAGGCTGAGCTCGCGCATCCGGAACGCCTCCCTGCACCTGTTTTCCTCTTCCTCGTCGCCGGCCTCAGCCTCGCACCAGCCTCAGGAACTCCTCCTCGTCTAGCAGCCCGACGCCATCGGTATCCGTGGAGGCCATCAAGGCCTGCACCTCCTCAGCCGACATGTTTTTTTTTGACGAAGCTATGGCGGGCTTATGTCGGCCTGAACCATTTTCATTATCATAGTTAAGACTGATATACAAACACAACGGCTGCACAAGTGTAGCACCCAACACACACAAGAAGGAATAAGAGACAACAGAGAAGAACCAGGAAACCAGCTACGGCAAGTAGCTGACAGCACCCATCACGACTAGGATAACCGAGAGAGCAGGAGCTAGCTTTGATGGATCAGTTGAAAGGAGATTTGTTGCCGAGAAGACGAAGAGAAGAAGTCACCCGCTGCTCTGCGATCACTCACACCTTGAAGAGCTAGGAAGTCACAATCGCCATCGAAGGGCATCCCATTGCCTAGCCATGTCGCGACAGAGAGAGCCACTGACCGTGCCGAAGGGCAATGCTCCGCAGAGACAGCCCCTGCACCTCCTCTAGGCCACACCATGGCCACCATCACAAATAGAGGGAGCCAGAGCACTATGCAAAGCAACAAAATCTCACGCGCCGTTGAAGGGCACCAAACACCGAGACATCACCGTCGCCATGAGCCCCCATGAGAGGTCAACCAACAGCACCAGGATGACCAAGGCACCAGTCGCCGCCACATACCACTTCCACCGCCACCACCGAGCATTCCAACCACCCAACAACCTCTGCTACCCAGACATCGAGCAACCGACAATGAATTTTCGTGGCTCCGAAAAACAACGCCCCCAAGGAGGAGAACGACATCAAGATGCCATCGTTGTCCGAACCAAAAAAGGTTCTAAAGCTTTCGCCAGGAGCACACGAATAAGCAGGTGGCAGCAGCTCCCCAATGACCCTTCAAGAAGGGAAATGGCGCCCAAAGGCGTCGCCGTCATTGTTGCCAACAAGGTCGGCACAAGGCTTTCGCCTGAAGCATCCCCAACCTGGTCGTCTCCGCAGATGCCAGCGCTTGATTCCAGCAACACAAGATCGCCCATCCCCATGCTAGTCACGGCGAGCGTTCCCACCAGGTCCAGCAAGAAGCTTCGAAGACACAGCTGCTCACCTTGAGCATCCGCACAAAAAGGAGTTAGAGCAACCTTGGCCAATGGCGGAGACGGGGGGACCAGCAGGGGCCCTGCCCCCCCCCCCCTAATACAACTGATTTAAGCCTAATATACATCTGAACAAGTGATTATTTGCTATGAAAATGGTGTATTATGGTGGGTTGGCCCTCCCTGACAAGGCTCGGCAACACTCGGCCCTCCTCATTCTTTTTTCCTGGCTCCGCCACTGACCTTGGCTGCCACCAGCACCCAACCTCCCACCACCGGCCACATCATGCCCCGCCGGCAGCATCCACCACCGACCCCCCAGCCGTGGCCACGGAAAACCGCCGCCCGAGCCAGCTGCTGCCAAAGGAAAGGCCGGATCTGGATGCCATGAAGCCTCACAGACCAAGTAGAGCAGCTCACCTTCGCCACCTTGCTGTCCGTGCCACCACGCCGCACCGCCCAGCATCTCCGCCCCGCCATCATCCTCCGGACACGGCCACCGGGAGCACCGGCAGGACGAGTGAGCCGCTGCTCAAGGGGAGCCAGATCTGGGCATGGAGCTCCCCCAGATCGATGCGGCTGACCCAGACCACCGTCGCCCGCGCCACCGCGCCGCTCACGCTACCTCCAAGCGCCACCACCGCCGGCGCACGCCCCAGGCCGCACGCAAGCCCCCGCCGCCAGTGGAGCGTCCCCGCGCCGCGCCATCCGAGCGAGAGGAGGAGAGCGTCCCCGCCGGCGCGGGATTTTCCCGGCAACGCCCTCCGGCGGCGGCGGGGGGAGGAGGAGGAAGGGAGCGGGACTGCTGCGGTGGCGGCTAGGGTTCCTCCTGGGTCGCCCACGGGAGCGACGCGGGAGGGGAGCTCCTTCCAGTCGGACTGTCAGCTGAAAACAATGTTGAAGAGCTCCTTCCAGTCAGACTGTCAGCCGACATGTCGCTGCCCAGCGCCTCCTTCATGCAGAGCCGCAGCTCGGCCGTGGAGATCTTGTCGTTGCCGTCCTGGTCGAACGCCGCGAACACACGACTGAACTCACTTGATGCGGCCATGCTCATTCACTCGGCTGGGATCGTAGCTGGTTTCCTGCTGGTTGACATCGAGTTCTGCTGTGTTGGTATTTATAGCTGGGAATTAGCAAACTAAGCCAAATAGCACCTACTACAGAATTTCTACGGTGACACCAAGAGCGAGTTAAATTTCGGACCAGGAAAAGTAAAATGAGTGACCTTCTTTGACGGAATACCATAGGAGGAGAGAACGATGGGTTTATTTAGAACGGACGTACGTGCCATTTAAAATTGAACTTCAGTTTTGGCCCAGTGAACTTCTTTTGACTGTACCGTGGCACCACCAACTGCGCCGTGCACACGGGCTTCTCATCGCACCATCTCGCCGGCGGGCCTGAGATGGGCGCCAGCCGGGACGCCGCGCCATGGTGCGTAGGTTGGATCTCAACGGAGACGGGGTGCTCACCTTGGATGAGTTCGAGACCATGATGAAATCGTAGTTCGGCGTCGTCGTTGGGAGGCGCCGGTGGCGACGAGAGCGGTGGGTACCACATCGATGTGCTGGACACCACATCAACAAGTTTGGCGTCAACAAGGAAGTGGAGCTCGCCAAGAAGTTCGTCAGCGTCGGCATGGACGAGGGGCCCGCTCCGACACCGTGCTCTACGATGTGTTCATCACCAAGAAGTGATTGACGCACGTACCGAACGTGTCATCTAGACGAGCTGTTGTTTAGTCCAAAATCCATTGATCCTGGTTTCAGTCTCGATCTTTTGATTTCCCTCCGAATCCGAGTAGTATTATGGGATACGAGACAGCTCAATATGGCAATCGACGGCAAATACGGCCACCTTCCCACAGTCTGGACGGACGAAAACACTACTAGTTATTCTGATGATCGCCGCACATAAAATGTTCTCTGGTTCAAACACGGGGAAATCATCGTCAAAGCATGCATCAGATTAATGAACAGTTTGTCGTATGGAAAAGGCACTTACAATTGGTAACCTTTCCGTCAACAAAGGAACTCACGATTATTGCAATCAATCAAGAAAAGAAAAACTTTAATGGTTCTAAGGAACTAAAGACATACAAAATAATTTATCGACAATCAATGTGCATAACAAAAAATTACATCTATTTGCTAACCACAAAAAATATTTCAGGCTCCTACTTGCGCGTAATTACACCGACGTAGGGCAAGTCAATAGAGCCTATGTAGAGCTTGCCATTGTCTCTTTCTACTACCTCCGCCGGCTTGACACGCTTGGACCCCCTCATCTCTTCAAGTATCTTGCCGTCAGCTCCTACCCTCACAGCGAGCAGATGGCTATTGGGGCGAGAGGGCAATTCATTCTTCTCACCATGTAAAGCCACCCAGTAACCTCCCCTTCTATCAGGCCTCACGTTATCAGGGTAGCCGGGGAGATCGGTAAACGGCTCAGACGTCCCAGCCTTTGCCCCTTCGATCCAGTGCCTTATCAACTTGCACGGCCCAGTAGACGCAACAATCAGATGCGTACGGTCGGTGCTGATAGCGACGCCGTTTGCATACGCCAGGCGTGTTTGAAGCACCGCCACATCACCGGTACGTGGGTCGTACCTCATGAGACGCCCCGTTGAATCCCCTGATCTCGTCACCATCTCATGCTGCGTCCTGTCATAGTTCATAGAACTATCAGTGAAGTAGACTTGACCGGTGACCTGGTCGACGTCAACCCCGTTGGTGAAGCGGAGAGGTTTATCATCAACCGCACTGACCAATACTGTGGCTTCCCCGCCACCAGGACCAACCCGCATGAGTCCCCTGTAGGCGTCGGCCACGTATAGATCCCCAGACTTGTGGTGAAACTGCAACCCGAGCGGCCGGCCACACTGACTCTCCGTGGAAGTTGCCGGGCGGAATATCGAAGCCGTGCACATGTCTTCGTCGTAGCCAGGGCCGTATGCGTAAGTGGTCCAGCCTGTCTTGTCACCGTCCCATCTGAGAATGCGGCCGTCGGAGACGCCGCTATATGGGCCGTG
>NC_057801.1:559998573-559999093 GCF_018294505.1 Triticum aestivum
CCTTGGGCGTCGAAGGCGACGCTCTCTGGCCCTTGGAGAAGTCCGTCCGCCAATGGCAGCTGCTGGATCCGGGTGGCGTCCAAGCTGGTGGCCGCCATTGCGCCGGACATGAAGATCATGACGAGCAAGACGACTGCGATCGTCGCCTTGACGAACCGGCTCATGCTGCAGCCCATGTTTTGCTAACTTGCTTGGTCACGTGGTTGTTGTTGGCTTAGCGCTCGAATCCCTCCCGACGGATTTCCTGCTCTCCTCGATGTTCTGGTTCTCTTTTTTATGTCTCGTCGATGTTCTGGTGGAGGAAATCGGGTGGGGGTCTCGCCTTTTATATTCGTACGTGATGGTATCTCGTGCCCCGACTCGGCTACGAGTTTCGAGTACGTGTCGACTACGAGTTTCTCCTCTCGTAAAAATCGTGGATCAAAACAACGGCTGCATGTTTTGCGGAAGGTAAGTGTTTGGGCCCGGTGCGCCGGCCGAAGCGCTCGGCCGGTCGCTTCCCTTGTTCACCCGCGGGACA
>NC_057801.1:559999200-560000158 GCF_018294505.1 Triticum aestivum
GCTGGTAGGCGTGCGTTTAGTTGACCCAAACTTTTTTACTTTTTTTTTCTTTTTTCTTTGCTTCTTCTTCCTTCCGCCAGCCGTCTGACCCCATCTCGTCTTCCCATTGTAGCGCGTGGAGCAGCTCGCCGTCGGCCATGGATATAGATTGCAGCCCCGCTCGCCTTCCCACCTCCTTTTTTTTCCTTCTCCCTCTCTTCCCTTTTCCTCCTCCTCTCTTCCCCTTTTGTTGCAACTGGCGACAGACAAAACGCCGGGAGGACCGAGGTGCCCGTGCTACAACCATGGCCACGGGGAGGAGCTGCAACCGCGGTACTGGGAGAGTTGCAAACGGTGTTTTTCCGTGCTACAACCACAGATACAAAAAGCTACATCAAGTAGATAAAAAAGCTTCAACTAGACAACAAAATACAGGAAATGTTACAACCGTTTGACAAAAAGCTTCAACCTGCAGATGAAAAAGCTTCAAATAGAGATTGAGAAATCTTTCTCGACGACGGCCATGGCGTCTCTCTGTGATTTTGCTGCAACCGAACGATAGAGGAAGATTTCACCCAGGAGCTGCTCAAAATGAAAAAAGTTTCAATGGTTTACAGAAAAGCTTCCATCGTAGGGGGAAAGCTTCAACCATTTGTGAGAAAAGCTACAACCGTGTCAATTTTTTGCTACTACCGTCTGTGTGTTGTGCTACATCCATTCATGCGGCCATGGCGCTTTTTTACGACCGAGGCGTGACCGGCGACGATGAAGACGACTTTTTGTTGCAACAGCCTCGTTTTTTGCTACGAGTGGCGATGTGTTTTGCTACATCCATTCACGAGGCCATGGTGCTTCAAGCGCGGCGGCGAGTTCCGGCAGCGTTCACGGATTAGCTACAACTGCGGCGAGTGTTGCATGTGTCGATGGCCGGCAGCGACGAACTTCATCGTCAACTTGCGGCTGACGGCGGAGGTGGCTA
>NC_057801.1:560001485-560058189 GCF_018294505.1 Triticum aestivum
GGTCGCGGCGGATGGCGAAGGCGACCACGCACGCTCTTGGATCGAGTATTCGAGTTAGACCGCGATCGAGGCATCTCTTGGTCGAGACCACGCACGCTCTTTTCGTCTTTCTTCTTAGGAAATTTCAGTGCTACCATCGACCAATCACTTCTTACAAAACTAATGCAGATCCATGGTGACTAGTGGCCGATTGCCACATGATCCGAACCTCGATCTCCCACCCGCGGGAATGGAGGTCGGCAATACTACTTCCCTTAAGACCGACGACAATCTGGAATCTGGATGGCGGCGACTCAGATGACTTGATGAGCCAGCAGATGTTTCTTTGTGACAGAAACAAAGGGTGAGGAAGCACAGGTTCTGAACTGCAGAGCAGAGCGGAAGAAGCTCACCACAATCTACCTTGATCGATCAGTGTGATGTATGTCTGTTTATCTTGCTTTGATAATACTGATTTTGCTTCCATCTTAAATGCTGCACAATGATTTTGTGTAGACATTCAAGTTTGCCTGCCGCTGAAAACCTGAAGCATTGATATACGGCCTGGTAAATAAAAGCACATATAATGAATTACAAAATGAAATGAAAATGAAGAACAGTAATGTGTGGCAATTCTGGCTGTAGTTTTCGACGATTCTGTTCTTTAGGAGTTTTTTTCCTATGAAGCTTGTTTTATTTGTAGGATCTAGAACCATATGAATTTCACTATGGACTACTTCACTTGCGATTCAAAAGTCCTCATGGATTGTTCCATTGTTTCTATGACAACTATGGCAATTAGCTGATAATTCAAGAACGTTTATGCCTTTTCCTATGCTGCAACCAAACAATTTCTAGTACTTATTCATTTTAATTCCTGTATGACTCAGCATGCCATGACATCTAATTTGCACATTTTTTCTGTTTCTGCATTGGATAAAGAAAGTCAGTCTTATCTCTATTGACTGATGACTTGGACTAACTAGTCACTAATTGCACTGACAGTCGGTGCAACTTTCCGCTAGCGATGTCAAATCCAAGAACTTGGCAATTACGAATGTCACACACAATGTTTTCTCAAAGTTAATTTAACTCTGGGTTCAGGGAAGAAACACACTTGCCTAGCTTCAATTCGCTAAAGCCGGGCAAGCGTCTCCTTTCTTAAAAGAAAGGTATTTGTCCTGTTAATAGAGAATGATGGTGGCACAGTTTTGGCCGTCATGGGAATGGGAGCATAGTTATCCAAACTTTTCTATTTACAAAACAGTAGAGTGATCATCTTTGTGTGAGTGAATTGCAGAAAACCACCACATTGAAGCCTAGGGTTGCAGAAAAGACTCTTCTACGATTTTGTGCCAGAAAACACTGATTTTGGTCCTAATCATTTGCAGAAAACACCTAACCGTCTGTTGGGGCATTTTAAGCACTATTATGACAGGTGGGGCCCTGTTTCGTCTACGTGGCGTCACGGCCGGCAGCTGACGCCGTCTAACGGCGTGATTGCCGCTACTGCTCCGCCGTGTGGGTAAAATCTGGATCAATCCAGCTCTCCCCTCACACTCTCTCCTCTTCCTCGCCCTCTCCTCACTCTGTTCTCACTCTGTTCTTCTCCCCCGGCGCCGCCACATCACCGACCGTCGTTCTGCTGCTCCCCGGTGCCATGGTGTCGTGGAGCGACGAGACCAGTGAGGATTCAGTGCTGAACATCTCCTCCTCCTATGATGGCATCATCAAGGTCAGTTCGTTAGATAGCTAGAGCTAGGGTTAGGGTTAGTGAAATGGGGATTTTGTCATTGAGCTCGATCTGAACCTAGCCTTCTCTTTGCTTGCTCCCGCAGCTTCCTGCTACGATGCACGATCCGAATTTCAATGGCATTGACGCAGATGTGAATGTTTTGTGTGAACACAGTGAGCCGGCCGAGCGCTTTGTTGCATTTGAAGGGATGCACACGGGCAGGAGGTTTCTTGGATGTGCTAAGAAGGTATGATTCACATCCTGTGTAAAGGAAGCTGTTTGCTTAATGCTTTGTTTATCAAGCTGTTAATATTTTTTAGCTTGGTCTTTGTTTAGCTTGTTCTGACATGCCTTGTCATTAGTGGAATGTACACATTGTTTATATTGGTCAGTGCTAACTCCTTTGTGTCTCAAGTTGTTAAGCTTGGTTAAGTGCTTTGTCTTTGTTTAATTTGCTTTAGCCACTGTGTTGGAGTGTGTTCTCATTAGTGGATGGTAGTATTTGTTTATTATGGTCAGTGCTTAATGACTTGTTTACTTGTGTGGGCATTGTTTACTTGTGTGCTTTACTCCTCTGTTTAACAGTGCACATATTAGATACCTGAACCTGTTGGTTTGATGATACCTGAACCATAATTAATTATTTCTTTTATTGTTTATAATACAGGAAGGCCTAAACTGTTGAGTAGTTTAATGGATTGATTTTGAATGGCCAGACTCAATGGAGAAGGCATTGGCCAAGCTATGGGATATGTATGAGGAGATTAAGTCAGCTAGGACCAATGACAATCTAGAGAGTTCATTTGCAATCCACAACCTGACAGAAGAGAAGAAGAAACTACAGGAGAATTATGACAGTTTGTATGCTGATGTGAATGCTCTTTTGGATGCCCAGCAGCAGAGGGGTGTGGAGTTAGCCAATCAAAAGGAGCAGAAGCAATATCTTGAAATTAAGATTGCCGAGCTAGAAACTGTAGTTGGCAACTTGAAGGTAGAGCTGTCAAAGAAAGAGGAGGAGAAGAAGAAACTACAGGAGAACTATGACAGTTTGTATGCTGATGTGAATTCTCTCTTGGATGCCCAACAGCAGAGGGGTGTGGAGTTAAAGAATCAGAAGGAGCAGAAGGAATAGGTTGATGTGAAGATTGTTGAGCTTGAGATTGTAGTGGGGAACTTGAAGGCACAACTGTCAAAGACAGAGGAGGAGAAGAAGAAGATGCTGCAAAACTATGAAACTCTGAAGAACCTGGCAGGTGCTCAAGCCAATGTGATTAGGAACTTGAAGTTCAATCATTTGAAGGAGAAGGAGAGGCTGACAGAAGAGAGGCTTAAACTGCAGCATCACATTTCTGAGCTTCAAAAGTCTGAGGAAAAGATAAAGTTGAAGCTTCAGGGTGTGAAGTCCATCTTAGATGAGTAGGGTGCCTTCTAGTATGATAATCATCTATCAGTTTCTAGATGATAATATTCTATCCAGTACTTTAGTATGAATTTGTGACCCAAGTACTTCAGTGATGATTTTGTGATCTATGGTGTTGGATCCAGCAGTGTTGTAATCTAGATGATAATCATCTATTAAGTACTTTAGTATCTATTTCTGAACCTTTATGTATGTATTTTGTGAGATCAGGTGTTGGATCCAACCTTGAGGAACCTTTATGAATGTGAGTGCACTTTGATGTTAGCTGGTGTATGTGCTTAGTAGAATTTGATATAAGATATTTGGGGCAGTTGAATGTGAGTGCACTTTTATCCAACCTCATTTCATCGATGAATCGACAAAAATGACCCTAGGGTGCCCCCTAGCCTCATTTCATCGACTTATCGACAAAATGGCCCTAGGGTGACCCCTAGCCTCATATCATCGACTTATCGACAAAATGACCCTAGGGTGCCCCTAGCCTCATATCATCGACTTATCGACAAAATGGCCCTAGGGTGCCCCCTAGCCTCATATCATCGACTTATCGACAAAATGGCCCTAGGGTTACCCCAAGCCTCATATCATCGACTTATCGACAAAATGACCCTAGGGTAACCCCAAGCCTCATATCATATAACAATTACTAGTTTAGCCTAAACTATTGAACATTGTAATGGTCATAATAACAAGCCAACTTGACACAAATAGAGAAGCTTAAGTACAATGCATCATATAGATTCATAGATTCATAGATTACAGTACCATATCACATCATCATGAAACATAGCAATTACTAGTTCAGCCAGATTACAGTACCATAAGTTGTTGCCAAAATAGATCTTAGCAATTACTAGTTTAGCTAGATCACATCATCATTAAGGTTGAACATCAGTTCCCAGAAGCATAGAAATAGTCTTTCAGCCTACCGGGTTGCTTTCTCTGTCTTGGTGGGTTCCAAGAAGCTCTCCTGGCAGCAGTTGAGCTGGCTGCCCTTGTTGCTGCACCTGTAGTTGAAGAAGCTGCCCTTGGTGCTGGAGCTGTTGAAGAAGCTGCCCTTGGTGCTGGAGTTGTTGAAGAAGCTGCCCTTGGTGCTCCACTTGTTGATCCCCTTGGTGCTGGAGTTGTTGAAGAAGCTGCCCTGCTTCCTTGTGTGCTACCCTCCTCTGTGTTGCTAGACTGCATATAAGAATTGTAGCAAGTTAATACATTCAAGTGTTAGAAAACAAAATGATGTGTATGTGTGATGCTTGTACAAACCTGATGCTTGTTCTTTCTCATTGCTAAGCCTGGTTTTAGAGTCTGTTTGCATGATGTGTATCTGTGACCTACAAGCTGGCAGTTGCTGCATGTAATTGAAGCCATCCTAGATGTATCTTTGGGTGCTGGTGGCTCAAACTGGCTCCTTCTCCTCTTGGTTTGCTTCTTCCCTGGCTTATCCTTGAACACTGGAGGTTCTATGTCTCTGGTATTGGTCTTGGGCCACAAATCTTGTCCTGGTACAGGGTATATGATGGGGTTGTATGCTGCCAGATACATTGGCTTTTTGAAAAAGTCATGTACAAAGTCTTCAGGTCTCAGTTTGGCTTTGGTGATAGCTGATACTGCATGATTGCATGGGACTGCTGTCATATCCCATTTCCTACACCCACATGTCCTATGCTGCAGGTTAACTGAATAAGTTCTCTCATTGCTTGTCACTCGGTAGATATTTGGCCCAACCATCAATGCTTGGCAGTTCCTAGAATTTTTCTTTGCTTCCTCAAGCAACTCAGCATATGCTGGGCATATATCCCACTTGGCTACCTCTGTCTTAGTCCTATTGCCATTGAACCTAACCATCAACTTTGTCCTGATTCCATCTATCATGCTCTTTATTGGTTTGCCACTCACATCTAATATCATCTTGTTAAAGACCTCACTAATATTGTTGAAAACTAGGTCCGTTTTGCAATTGAAGTCCATTGCAAATCTAGCCCAAGCAGCTCTAGGAACTTTGTTAAGCCAAGCCCAAGCAGCCTTGCACTCATTTTTAAGAGCATCCATTGCAGCAAGATGGTCATGTTCAGTATAAGAGTAACTAGCTTTATCCATATACTTCTTTAATTCTGACCCCCTAAAACCAGCAGTCTGAAAGTTTTGATAGATGTGTCTAAGGCAGAATCTATGTGGGCAGTTGGGGAATACATTGTTTGCGGCTTTAAGAAGGCCCTGTTTGGAGAAATCACCATAATCACAACTAAGCAATTATGTACTTAAGCAATGTATATGACCAACAACTACTTAAGCAACTAAGCAATGTATATGACCAACAACTACTTAAGCAACTAAGCAATTATGTACTTAAGCAATGTATATGACCAACAACTACTTAAGGCCTTGTGAACTATGCAATTGTGAACTATGCAATTATGAACTAAGCAATGTATATTATAAAATACAACTAAACATGGGAATTACCTTCTGTCTATCAGACATTATGGTGTAATAACCAAATCTCCCTGATTCTCCACCAATTGCTATCTTCAGTTCAGATAGAAACCAAGTCCAACTTTTTGTGTCTTCTTTGTCCACAACTGCAAAGGCAATGGGATATATGTTATTATTCCCATCCCTTCCTATGGTAGCCAGGATTTGTTGGCCAGTAGACAGCTTGATGAAGCATCCATCCACACCTGCAATGGCACACAACACAAGTCAGAAACAAGGCATTGAAACAAGGCAAACTAAACATTCAGAAATCCTTCCTTGCAAAGTAAAGTAATCACCTATGAATGGTCTACATCCATTCAGAAATCCTTCCTTGCAAGCATTCAAACAGATGAATAGGCCATGGAACCTTGGATTTTTGCTTGGATGCTCCTTCAAGAACTTAGTAGTGACAATGCACCTACTACCTGGATTTGTGTCCAAGACAGCCTGCAAATAATCCCTGATCCTGGTATACCGACCCCTCTGATCTCCTTGCACCATCTCAACTGCTTTGTTCTTAGCCCTGTAGGCCATATGAGTGCTGATCTCAACTCCATACTTGCTCTTTAGATTTTGCATTATTGTAGTTATTGATGTGTTCAAGTCTGTTCTTATTGCTTCTAAGACCTGATGTGTGACCCACTTGGTAGTCACCTTGGTGCTCTCTGCTACAGCTGGACATGTGTGCAAAAAATTCGCCTTTCTAATGCAATATGTTCTCTCATTTGCCAACATAGAAGCTGCAATGAAAAAAGGGCAATCTTCATGTCTGCAAATAGCTATGATTATGTCATTGCAGTTCCTATGAAACTGATAGTTTCTGTTTTGAGCTATGTGGAATGTGAGAAGTGCCCTTCTAAACTGGTAAACACTTTCAAAACAAAACTTCTTCACAAACTGCATCTCTGGGCTCTCTCTATCCTCAGCATACCAGATTCCTGGTTTGGGTTTTTTGGCTCTACTCTTATTGCCAAGCACAAAAGCTAGGGGTACTGCCCCATCATCATCCTCCTCATTCAAATCACCAGGATTTGGATCCTCATCAGATGATGGCACCCAAACATCCTCAAATTTTTGCTCCAAACTTGCATGTGATCTAGTAGTTGGCCCCTATCTTACTTTCAACTTCTTCCTATTTTCCCCTTGTGGTACCACCTCCTCTTCAATTTCCTCATCCTCTCCGTGCTCTTCATCCTCTCCATGTTCCTCATTCACTACCTCTTCTTCTAGCTCATAAGGTTCTTCAACATCAGTGTCACCTTCAAAGTGTAAAAATGGGTCCTGTCTCTGCCTCCTCATCTTAGCCATCCTAGCCATGAAATCCTCATCTTGCTCCAAGTCAGAGTCATCTTTAGTTAGTAAAACAGGAAGTTTTCTTTTAACTGCCTCCACCCTCTCAACACTCTTCTTATGCTTCTTATACCTCTGTATTTTATTCCTCCTCTTAAGCTCCATAGTTCTTTCCAACTCCTCTTGCTCCAAATCATCATCTCCTGCATTTCCTTGATCCATATCTTGTGCCTCCTGCTCATCAACTTGTGCAACTCTCCTTGTTTTTTTGGATGGTGACTTGTACACCACACCTTCCTCACTGACCTCATACACAGTCCTCTCTCCAACACTGCCTATAGGGACCTGCTGCTCACAAACATGGCCTATGTTTAAATCTCCAGGTCTGGGCTCACTACCCCTAACTACTGTCAGATTAACTATGGTCTGATCTCTGTTGGAAATGTGGTCTAGCATCTCATCAACCTTGTCATCATCACAGATCTCTTCCAAACCAGCTACTCCCAAGCCAGCATCCCTAACAAAGTACATGTAGTCATCCTCTCCATAGCCTGCTGTCTCTATTAGTGCTATTAGATTCAGAAATGTTATGTCTGAAACACACATGGTCCTCTCCAAATTGTCCCTGTCATGAAAGTGGAGCCTAACTTCCCACACATCATCACACAAACTACAAAGCAAAGAAGCTACACATTAATTTCTATGCATACATTTCTAATAATTAAAATCAATAACAAACTGAAGTATATACAGTGCATAAATAAATATTACAAATTACTAGGTGCAACTGATACATATTCAGTTAACTGAAAACCTTTGAACACTAAAAAAATTCAGTTAAGTTCATTCATTCATGCAGTTTCAATATTTAGTTAACTATTCAGTGCATATTCAGTTAACTATTCAATGCATATTTAGTTAAATATCACACTAAAAAATTCAGTTAAGTTCATACAAACAGTTTCAATATTCAGTTAACTATTCAGTGCATATTTAGTTAACTGAAATCTTTTGAACACTAAAAAAGTTCAGTTAACTATTCAGTGCATATTCAGTTAAATATTACAAATGAGAAAATTCAGTTAACTTAGTACACTATACACTATATACAGTGCATATTCAGTTAACTATGGATAATAAACAATATTCAGTAAATTGAAAACCTTTTGTACACTGAGAAATTCAGTTAACTTCATACACTGAAGCAAATTCATCTAACTGATAGGATACATATCAGAGGTTAGACTACAAACAATAATGACCTACAGTTCATTCAAATCGAAGCCTAACTATTGAACTATGAGAAATTGAACCCTAACCCTAGAATCCATAGTAAAAGAGGGGGAGAACTTACTCAACGCCACCAAATGCAGAAGCCCATTGATGGCTACCCGTCGGAGTAGCTTGCACAGCATGGGCAAGAGCGCCGGCGGTGCGGTACTCAAGCGACGGCGACGGCGCTCTCCTCTTCGGGTCCCGACTAGGGTTTGAGCTGCCGCACACCTCCTCCACTTCGATCGATTCGCCGCCAGGAAGCAACCCTCCGCTGCAGCCTCCATCCACTCCCCCGCCGGTGGCATCCACTCCCCCGCCATCGTTAGGGCTCGCCATCGCCATGGAGCACGGGGAGAAAGAGAGACAGAGGAGAGTAGAGTGGTGAAAGGGGGAGAATGAGGTGGATAAGGGACCCGTGCTATTTTGATCGAGACGGCGCGTCCGTTGCCACTGTAGCACCGTCAGATGGCGTGAGCTCGTGGGTGTTATGCCACGTCCTCAAAATCGGGCCCCACCTGTCATAATAGTGCTTAAAATGCCCCAACAGACGGTTAGGTGTATTCTGCAAATGATAAGGACCAAAATCAGTGTTTTCTGGCACAAAATCGTAGAAGAGTCTTTTCTGCAACCCTAGGCTTCAATGTGGTGGTTTTCTGCAATTCACTCTCTTTGTGTAGTTCTGCCCTGAATGTAACTATCGCAAGGCTACATTTATTTCGTCAAAACTATCACATGATTACGCTTTTAGGTAACTATTTTCGCAAAGTTACACACTTTCTTCTTTCAGGGGTAATTTGTTTCTAACTCCAAATGGATCGCCAAGCTTTTACCCCACAAAATGAAATGGAGTGTATTCTATTTGATGAAAGCGCAGAACCAAAGGCCAGTGGTTTCTCTGTTTACAAAGACATTGGTTGCGGTGGCTTTGCAAGGGTTTATAAGGTATGAATATGTGGTAACTCTCAGCTAGTCAGCTGCCCTTTTCCTCATCACTTTTTATGTGAAACTTAAGTTGATGGTGCCAAAGCACGTTGTGGTTATAGGGAATACTTGACAATGGCACGGTTGCTGTGAAGAAGCTTTTCGAAATGGTTGATATTGATGACAAGAGATTCAGGGAAGAGGTTCATTGTTTGATGAAGGCAAAGCACCAAAATATAGTACGGTTATTAGGATATTGCTCTAACACACAAGGGGAAATGATAGATCACGAGGGAGAGCTTGTCTTGGCAGATGTCCGACAAGGATACTCTGCTTTGAATATCTACCTCAAGGGAGTCTTGATAAGCAAATCACCGGTAGGATCCTGTGACACATACTTGTTCTAGCATCCATGCACTTAGGCCCTTTCCAGTGCTCCACCATGGACAGGTGCTAAGCAGCCACATAAGCAAAAAAATTACATGGTGCAACATTTAAGGAGGGGAGAGAGCATTTTGGTGACCCCATGAAGAACCAATGCCAAGCGCGAGAACCTAAGTAAACCACTTAAATGAAGCAATTTGACCAATGCATGAAAGACTTTAGGTGCTAACTCATTAAATAAAGTGTGCTTAGCAACAAGTTAAGCACCTATGCATTGGGGAGTTGAGTTGCTAAGGTATTTAATGCACTTAGAGCAAGTATAATAGTGGGCTTATAGCCTGCTTACATGTCATTTTTGCCTATGTGGAGGAGAGAGAGATGAAAAAGTAAGGGGAGTAGGCTCTCATGCAGGAGCCTAGCTATATGCGGATTCCTAGACAAATACAATAAATATGAAGAAAGAGAAAGAGAGAAGGTTGAAAAAAGTAGTAATGTTATAGCCAACCTTGTAGCCGACACTACTATATGAGTGACTATAGATGATGGCTATACATGACATGACAGTTTCTTATAGTCATCAGTTGGCTATACTATTAACCATGCTCTTAGCACCTCATCTAAGCACCTTTGAATTGGAAGAGGTCTTAGCATTCAATGACTAATGACTTCAAGCATTTCAAATACTAAATCAGGCTGAACTGTTGCCTGTAGATCGCAGATTTTGAAATACTAAATTAGGCTGAACTGTTGGATCCCCACCGGCTGCCCCCTCCCCGTCGGTGACACCCCCCGCTGCGACCCCCTCCTCTGTCACGCCCTCGCCGGTGAGTGGCGCTCCCCTAACCATCACCGTCCGCTTTGCCGCTGCGATCTGGGCGGACATTGCGGAGGAGGAAGATGACGCCTTGGGCCGTTCAATCCGCCGCCTTCTCTTGGCACACCTGCCCTCCACCGAGCGTAAGCCCGTCCAGGGGACCGATGCCCTGAATGCGTGGTAGTCGCGCTCATCAGCATCGGGGCTTCCTCCATGCCCACCCCTCGTCGGCTTCGAGTGCTCCCGTCGGCTGGAGCCGATGCCGTAGCCCTCGCCGCTGGGGTGTCGCAGGGCATTCAAATAGGGGTGCGGCTCTGGTGTCCTGACGTATGGCCTCCTCTCCCTGTGCGGAGCTGCGGGAGCCCTCTCGCCGGGACGCCACCTTCGTTCTGCTCCCGCCCACCGCTCCCAGGTTCGCCACCCTTGGTGGCCGCTCGCTGTTCCGCCCGTTCATCACGTGGTTCGCGACTTTTTGGTTGCATGGTGGCGAGCCTGGCCCTGGGGTTCGGCCGGCCCTGTGGCACGCTGCGCCACTATGGGGACCCCGACTCATAAGTTGTGATCACCGAATGCCCGTGTACAGTCATCCTAGAGATCAATGCTCACTGAACACGCAGAAACTGAATAACAAGAGTCTTACATCCAGTACATACCGGTTTACTCAAATTTGACCTTTATGGCCAAGTCTTCCTAAACTTGCAGCGGAAATCTTCAACGATTGCATGAACCCATGCCATCTGCCTTAACCCTACATGCATTCTGACTGGGAAGCGTCCTAGCTTGCATGTTTGTCACCAAAGAACTCTTCATCTTACTCCTGTCCTTTCATGCTTGGCTAATAAAATAACCAGTGGCAAGCCAGTGAGTACTTTGAATGTACTCGCAAGCAACCCAAGAGTGATAACAGAATAATTATGCAAGGCCCTACTTCAAAATTGGCATTTTTGTGGAAAGCTAGCTTTTCTCATGCAAGTATGATCAACATTTATCAAGGACATGAATGCGTCTGCAACAAGTATTAGTAGGTTATAGACATCAACATCGAGAAAGAGTTATGAACAACTCATGCTCAAGCTCATCGTGACTTCCTCATGAATCATATCAACAATATTACCAAACCGTGTTGTTTTTCAGAAACATATGGACATAGTCTAAGCAGCACCACCCAACTGTCCTTGACCGTGGACACGGTTATTCGAATAGTTTGACACTGCAGAGGTTGTACACTTTACCCGCAAGATCCGGGAAGCTTCCGTGTCAACCACGACCAGCAATACCTCAAGTACCCGGGGTAAGCTCCCGATCACTATCTTTCCCTAGGCGACACTAACATAGAGTCTACTCGTTGGTGCACGACCCTCGTGTATAATCATAAAGATCTTGGGACTCTGCCCTTTCACTTTCACAACTACACGAAGGGACCAATGGTGTGTCCGATGCCATGTAAATACAGTCATGGCCGCCTATCCAAGCACGAACCCATCCCGAGAGTGAACTCCCGTCACACCCGTCACTAGTAACGTGGGCACCATGCTAGTATCGGACTAGGTAATCAATAATGCCCCGTCCCATAAGGGGTAGTGTGGTTGTACATGTTTGGTTGGGATGGTAGACAATCTTAAATCTAATCCATCTCTGTAAACAACACATTTCCACCTACTTCGGTGCACCACTTCGTCATCAAGTGGTGACCTAACGCAACATCACCCATGGGCATTAGGGGCACCCGAGGTTTTTTTCGAAAGAATGTAACCAAGGGATGATCATGGCATAGATGCAACATCATGCGCCAACATCAAGTATTCATTGTGTCTCCAAGCCCAAGGTAGAGCTATGAACATGCAAGTATCAATGGGGATGCATCAAATGCAACAATCCATAACGAGGTCATCATCATCATCATCATGCACTCGGAAAAGTATCGATGAACACGAGAGGGGTATCATGGTCAAAGGGCTGCTTGCCTGGCTCAACAAAGCCTTCGAGGTCTTCAAATTCTTCTGGTCCAACTCCTTCGTCAACTTCGTAATCTAACGTCGCAAAGTAACGGGCACACAATAAGACCATAGCACAAACAGAAAATAAAAGTGCTCCTAAAAATGTCCATCTAAATTTTGTTAAAAATTAGGGTGAAAACTAAGAATGTTGGAGCTATTGAAAGAAAAAAAATGGATTTTCAAAGAGGGATTTAAATGCTCAAATTTGAACAGTACATAAAAGTGTGATAGATGTGTATGAAAGTTATACCATTAAATATGTAGATTTTTTTAGAAGAATTTAGGAGTTGGAATTATTTCATTTTGACAAATATTCTATCCTGTGGAATTTCTGCAAGTTTCTGTAAAAAGAAAAAGAAGAAGTGGCACTGTGCAACTGGGCCAATTCGGCCACAGTGCAGCAGGCCCAGAGGGCAAAAGAGGCCCAAGCGAGCCGACGTGCGCGCGCCAGGTTTTTTTAAACCCGACGGGCCTGGCCCAGCTTCCAGTGGGAGAGAGCGAGGGTGAGAGAGAGGTGAGGATGACAGGTGGGCCCCACCTGTCATCTCCAACCTCACGGCAGAGGGGCCGACATGCTCACCGGCATTGATGCAGGGCACAGTGGGAGGAGTGGGGGGGCACTGTTGGACTCAGGAGGGAGTCACCGTGCGGGGGGTGCCGGAGTTGGTCGTTGGGATGCCTGGTTCGCCGGCGACGAGGTCTCGCGGCGAAGGGCTTCGGGAAGAGGTTGTCGGAGTCGACTCCGACTGCAAAACACGACGATGAGGTGGGGGAAAGGATCAGGGGTCTGTCGCGGTTCTAGAGAGGGGGAAACGAGGGCCGGAGGAGGCCTATACCGTGAGATCATCGACGAGCCGAGGCAGTGGAGTTCGAGGTCGGTCTCGAGCTCGGGCGGCTCGGCCAACGAGCTGGTGGTGCAGGGTGGCGATTGGGAGTGGGGAAGAGCGAGAAGTGGAGATAGAGAGGCATGTGGAGGGATAAAGTGGGAAGGGAGGAGGGGTGTGACATGGTGGCGTGTCACGCACGTCGAGGCGGCCTCGGGGGACACGATCCCGATGCCCAAAGCTGTCGGGGGCCTTGGGGAGAGCGAGCTACAGTGCGGGGGTGCACTGTAGCATGCTCCAGGGCGCGAGCTCTGCACGCCATGGCATACTTTATGTGCCATGGTCGTGTCCCTTTGTGTCTAGGCGGTCTAGGAGGGGTAGAATAAGTGGGAGAAAGCATAGGATGCTCTGGAGTGCTTCTGAAGTGAGAGAGGAGGTGGAGAGAGAGATGAATAGTGCTACCCACAGAGGTAAAGTGAGGGGTTTCACCCCTCAATAATTGAGCTATGGGCTTGCAAACCTTACTGGAGGTGGATGATGATCAGGAGAAGCTCTGGTAAAATTTTGAGGCAAAGGAGAACAGTGAAAGTGGTCCAATTGATGGTTTTGGAAAAGTACCAGAAGGTGTTTGATGGACTTTTGGACAAGCAAATTAATCCCTTTTTACATAATAATTAACAGGATCAAATGGCATATAGGATTGAGATTGATCACCAAGTTTGAGCCCATTTGAAGAAAGTTGCCAATGTAACTTTGGCAAACCCTAAAAATCAACAGAAATGGATTTGCTTAGATCTAGCTAAGCTAATCTCTTCTCCTTGATGCACCACTTGATGTAGTGTCATCATTTGAGGATTTGAACATGTACACAAAAATTGGGATAAAAAGGAGATAGTTGTCAATGCAAAGTTGTTCAAACTTGGATATTGACAGAGAGGGTTTTGGGCACTTTGATCAAGTTATCTTGTTCTCCAACTTGTGCCATTTGGTCTAGATGAATAATTAGACCACTTGATAATGTGTACCAAGTTTGAAAGCATTTGGACATGTTTGGCAATGTAAAGTTGC
Organism: Triticum aestivum; assembly: GCF_018294505.1. Classification (NCBI taxonomy): domain Eukaryota; kingdom Viridiplantae; phylum Streptophyta; class Magnoliopsida; order Poales; family Poaceae; genus Triticum; species Triticum aestivum. The sequence continues at coordinate 560,015,665 of NC_057801.1, forward strand.
TCAAACTTCAAAATGGACATAAATGGGTTTGAGGGGTTTTGGTGATATTATCTTGTTCTCCAAAACATGAGACTTGGAAAGATCACCAAATAGGGCATTTTTGACATGCTAGAATTTTGTTGGAATTTTTAGAGAATATTTCCTTTGTAAATATTTCAAAAGCTTGAAGTATCCAGAAAGGGTTTTTGAGGGATTTGGCCAATATTTTGAACATGACCATGTGTTAAAACTCACATATATGGAAAATATATATCCAGTGAGTTTCTCTAAATTTTCTCAAATATTTTTGAAACATTAAAATAATTTTAACCTATTAAAGACCATTTCTAGCCTTAAGAAAAAGCCTTTAAATAAAATAGCAAAATAGCTTTTAAAATAACATTTTTGTGGTTTTGGGAGTCCTATATCTAATAGGAGTCAAATATACTTTTTGAAAGATTTATCATATCTTAAATTAAGTACTTGTAGTTCATGTCTCAATTCAGGGGTTTTTGGAAAACTTAATTTAGAAAATGCTTTTTGGCCAAATTATTTTTGTAAGAAAATAATATTCTGTCCTATACACATGGCATGATCATTGGGTAAAGTTTTGGATCAAGGAGAAGGATTATAAGAGTTGGAGGATTTATTTGATTTTTAGAGCAGTTGCAAACAGCAGACGAAATCCAATCAAGGCAAAGACCAAAGGTTTTTTTTACATTTGTGCCCCTGGTTCCTTAGGGATACTCATCCATCCCCACGCTCTTAACGTTTTCTCACTTTTTCCCACTCTCTTGTTCGAAACCCTCAGAAATGGTCACAAATGGTGGATGGCGTCGGGTCAGTGCTTTGACCATTAACTCTGACGAGTGGGGCCGCGCTGGATTGTGTCACTCGTTGGACCTGACAAGTGGGGCAGCCTTGGACGGTGGCGTTATTCGACCGTTGGGTCGTGGTTTCGTTGGCCTGTTGGGCCGTTGCATGAAACGCCTGCGCGCGTCGCAACGACAGAAGCCTGCAATGCATGCATGATGTATCCAGCTAGCCTGCTATGCATGCACGCAAATAGCCTACCTGCATGCGCCGATGTATGCCGACCGAGCCGCTTTCGTGCATGCCAGCCGCAACGGACGCAGCGAGGGTCACTACTCGCATGCACCGATGCTTGTCTCCTCAATTTAGAACATCGTTTGATCATTTTCGATCCACTCGCATCTGCACCCATTTTGCTACGACAAATAAATTGAACACTTTTTTTATTTTTTTGGCTACATAGCTCAAGATTCTCAAAACACTTTGAGGCTGGTCAACAAGAGTGGTGATGTTGTCACCTACAACTATATGAAAGACTACAAGGGAAACGCTCACAAGTGCCTAGTGGCAAACGCCGTTGTAGAAGATGGAGAGGGCCAAAGCTCTCTTGACAAGGTCAAGGTAACCCCACGGTCAAACCCTCCTCTTTTCACTCCTTCTACTCCTTGTGATGAGTATCTTGATGTAGAGGATAATTATGATGATGATGATATAGATGATTCTATGCTTGCTAAACTAAATAAGTTCATGGGCTCCCTCAAAGGAAAGAAGCTCACTATGTTTCGTATTCTTATGGAGATGGTGAGTAAGCACACCATCACCATAAGGAACTCAAAACCCTCGTCACCGAGGAAGCTTCCTCAATGTGGTGGTGGCTTGTGTAGCTATGCATGCAGTAGGTGCTTACGAACAAAGCGAGCTCTCTCAGAAAACAATCAATAATTCAAAAACAAGTACAAACTAGCAAGAACTTAATAACATGATAGATAGAAAACTTAATAATAGAACTTAATAACATAACATAGATAGGGCCAATAAGCCCATAGCACGATCATATAGTTCAATTACTACTTAATAACATAACATAGATTCAAACGGAAAAAGAAAAAAAAGATAGAGGGTTCTAAACCCTAGCCACCGCCTTTTCCACCTCGCTCCTCCTCTACCTCGCTCCTTCGGGCGCCCTTCACTGCTCCTCAAGGTGTTGTCGATGGGGTGCGATAGAGTGTGCATGCGCGACGCGGTGGGGAAGATGTTGCTGTACTCCGTGAAGATGTTGTGGGTGGTGAAAGCGATGAACTCGCAGCCACACCAAAACACACGGCCGAGGAGGTAGATGGCGTCGAAGGGGTTGGTGAAGTGGGCAAGTATAGCAACCACCACCCCGTTTTGGATGACCTCCTCAACGCGGAACATTCTTGGAGATCCACGTGGGAGGTGGCGGTAGCCGACCACGAGGAAGAACTCGGTGAGGCCCCTTGCGGTCCTCCACCTTGATATCGCCCACACACGTAGTGTACGCTAAACATACATGCCGGCAGGGTTGAGCCTCTCTGGCATGATGGGTGGGAAGCGGTAGGTTGGTCCGGTGTACTGCATGGTTGAAGAAGTGGGGTCGAAGAACAAGAAGGGCTGATGGCAAAGGATGGGAGATAGATGAGGGATGTGAGAGGAAGAAGAAGGTGATGGGTGGCTTAAATAGCCATAGTGCAACATGTTTAGTTCGCCATGGCAGCAATGGGGTCAAATGTGAACTAGCTCATTTTCACATCCACCGCGGCCTCGGGAACTCAAAACAAGGGTCAAGCAAAAAAAAACAATAGAGCCAATGCGATGGTGCAACTAGAGCTTGGTTTCATTTTGGGCCCAATAACTACGTTTTTTTTCCGCAGAGTTAATGGTGGGCAAGCACAACCAATGGGAGAATATCTCGCGGATCGCCCCACGATCCAATAATGTGGATCCGTCCATCTGATCCAATGGCGCGGAGCCTGCATGCAGCCAGCCCTTCTAGAAGACCACATCCGAGGGCTGTCGTTTGACGCTAGTGTATGATCGGACGGCTGATGTTCGGAGCTAGGGTTAGGTGAAACCCCACAGGGTTTAGAGGGGTTTTGAGCTGGTCAACGGGGTTATCATGGCTTTGACTAAGCATAACTAATTTTAAAAAATATATGAAACCTTTGTCATTCGTCGTTTTATAAGACACACTAACGAGGAAAAAAATACTAAACTTGGTATATGGAAATTTTCAAAAAAACCTAGGTGGCACGATCGAGGTCAAATGAGCACCATTAATTTAAAAAAATCAAAAAATATAAAACCTGCGCATAGTGTTGTCTTATGTGACATGTTACCAACCAAAAATCATAAACTTGGTCTATGGACATTTTCATGAAAAAACCTTCACACATATGAGCTATCTAGTAGAACGTTGCAGAGTGTTCAAGGAGAGGAGGTAGGGTTCCCTTAGGTTTTTGAAAAAAAAAACAAAAAATTCATCAAAGCTTGATTTCAAAGTGAATAAGAAGGATCTGAACTTAGTTTTCATTTTCATATTTTAAACATGTTTTTAATGGTTTTCTATTAAAGCATAAATTTTCAAAAAGACGTAAAAATATGAAGATTAATTCAATAAATAATGAGACTTTGAATCTACACTATATAGATTGAATAGGTGTTAATAATAAATATTTGGCTCAAGTGTTGGTTGAAATTCAAATTTTGCCTCAAATTCAAATTGGAATATTTGATCTGTTATTGGAACATTTGATCAAATAATAGACTATCTTCATTTAAACATTGTTTTTTGCTCTGTTATTGGAATACTTGATCAAGTGGTGGACTATCTTCATTTAAATGTTTTTTTGCTCTGTTATTGGAATACTTGATCAAATGATGGACTATCTTCATTTAAATGTTGTTTTTTTGCTCTATTATTGGAATACTTGATCAAATGATGGACTATCTTCATTTAAAAGTTGTTTTGTTGCTCTGTTATTGGAATACTTGATCAAATGATGGACTATCTTCATTTAAATGTTTTTTGCACTGTTATTGGAATATTTGATCAAATGATGGACTATCTTCATTTAAATGTTGTTTTTTGCTCTTTTATTGGAATACTTGATCAAATGATGGACTATCTTCATTTAATTTTTTTTGCTATGTTATTGGAATACTTGATCAAATGATGGACTATCTTCATTTAAATGTTGTTTTGATCAAATTATGGAGTATTTGCTCTTTTTGCTTATTCTTTGCAGCATGTTTGTGAAGCAACATGTGTGATCATTGCAGCACCTAAACTCATAGCTCACAACATCTAAACAGAACATACCATACACCACAGGCAAATTTAAGGACAGACACATATAGATAGCATAATACGTTACTACCATAGATCACACACAAAGTTTAGATACCACCACACAAAGTTTACCAAACAGCCACATTCAGTTTACCAAAAGTATCCCAAAGATAAAACATCATCACATCACACCGGAGTCAGGGCCTTCGTGAGCGTAGCATGCTGGACCCTGATCTTGTAGTCCTCCCCGCGAATCGCTACATCCTCTGCATGAGACACAAGGTGATCAAAGCGGCCATCCTTTGGCTTTGGCTTGGTGGTGCAGTAGGGGCAGTGCCACTTCTTGATCTTGCGGTTGTAGAAGGAAGCAACTCCCTTGGCCCTAATCTTCTCCACCTCCTTCGCAGTGAAGGACGCGACGTTGCCATTGTACACATCTTCTCCAGAATCATACTGCACACATGAATGAATTACATTAATACATTATAGATTCATATACACCATGTCAAAGGAACTAAATGAACAATCCAAATTTCAAGTAGGCTTACCTCATATTCTTCGTCGTCACTATACTCTAGATCGTATGGGTCGAACCCAGTAAGGGTCAGCTTCCTCTTATTCCCCACAGAATCATCATCCTGAATATACAGTTGCATCCATTACTAGTAAATACAGAAGCCAACTGACAATTTAGATAGGGTATATGCACACATGACACATTGATCATAGGGAACCCTTAATCATATTATCCATACTATGATCCTATTTGCATTTTCCATTGTCATGCACACACTTCGAACAACAAAGCTAATATAACTACATATTGTGGACAAATTTATATACTGATGAATCAAGTAAGTTCTTAATCAATTGATAGGTACATCAAAATTAATGCATTCCATTTGGGCATATGACATTCAAAACACCAATCTGTGTAGCATTCAAAAACAAAAAGCATACATGTCTGTAGCATTCAAAACCCCAATCTGTGTAACATTCAAAAAAATCTAATAATCCCATGTAGCATTTAAGCACAGAGATCCCTATCTCTCATTAAGACCTGTCTAGCATTTTTGCAATGAATGTAATCCAAAAAAACCCATAAAAAAACCCCCATCCCCCCATACAGAAAACCCCATCCCTCAAACCAACCACTCTAACCATCTGTACTACCCTAAGAATCACAATCCAACCAATGAAACTAGGGACTAACTCTACAATCTAAATAGGGATTGCATCTAGGGTACAAGAAAATGGAAGTACCTCCTGTACCACCTTCTCCTCGCCAGGCCGCGCATCTGGATGGACTGCGCCGCTCGATGCCGTTACCTTCAGCTCCGGCAGCGTCGAGGCAGAGCCCGCCACCTCCTTTTCTACATCCACAGCTGCAACAGCGGTTGCGAGTTTTCTCGCACCACCGTGGATGCCGCCAACGTCCTGTAGTGCATCTGTCGCGGTCACGGTGCCCTGCAGATCTCCAGTCGCTGCGCCGACATCGCCACGAGCGCCCGCCATGAGGGAGGCAATGAAGGTGAGGACGAGGATGCGGTGGGGGGGGGGGAGCGAGACGGTGTGGTGGAGGAGAGCGAGACGAAGCAGTGGGAGAGAGGGAGACGATGCGACAGGGAGGGGATTTGGGGGGAAATGGTGGGGTGACGCGGTTCCCCCTCCTATACGATGGGATGTTTCTGGCATGTTCCAGGGACACGTGCTACCCCATGATCGCGGTCAGTTGCATGCACGCCTACGCGACCCCACTAGTTAGAGTTAACAGTCAAGCCATTGACCCGACGACAACGCCCAGTTTGCCCACTTGTGAGAGTTTCAGCCTGTGACGCCCGGATAATTAAGCTACAGTAATTCCCTGCCAATGATGCCACGTCATCATGATTACTGTTGTTAAACTCGTGATGTTTCAAACCCACTCTATATTCTAAATTCAAAATCAAGTCAAACTCAAAAGTTTTCAAATGTCTAAAATAAAATGTTCATCATGTGGCAAATTTTCATTTGTTAATATTTGTGGTGAACCAACATTTTTGCAAAGTGGTTTAATGCCCTAATCTAATTAAAACAGAAATATAAAAGGTTTAAATAAAATGAAAAGGACCCCCCTCTCTTCCTGGGCCTTACCCGCTTGGCAGGCCCAGTCGGCCAGCCAGCCGACCGGCCGATCCCACTCCCCCCTTGTGCGGTCATCTCCTCCCCCCGCACTGCTCATCCGACCGAGGGGCTCGCCCTGCCGAACCACGTCGATGGCGACACCCGGAGAGGATAAGGCCTCCACCGAGGCCTCCCCCCAGATATTTCTCCCCCACTTGCCCCCTCATTCCCCACTCCTTCTCTCCCCCTCGTCCAGATCTCCTTCTTATGTGCATCGGGCAGCACCACCTTACCGACGCTCGACACCGGTGAGCAGCAGCAGCAGCCCGTGGCGCCTGGAGCATGCCAATAGTACCCTCCGTTGGTAGCCTCACGGACGAGCGGCGCGACTGAACCCCGTGCCCCACCGGCTTGTCTGACAGGTCCAGCTCCACGCCCATGGCGCGCGTCAGCTCCCCGTTGCCGTACGAGAGCAGCAGCACCTCATCGCATCAAGAAGGCAGCATTGACGGAGACGCAGAACACGACGTCCACCCCCTTGGCGTGCAGTTCCCCGGCCCTGGCTACGAACCCCTCGGGCACGGGCGCCCGCACCCGTAAACACCCGCCCCGCTGGGCTGGCTTGGTGCCACTGCCAGCGGGCCCGACGCCCTGGTCTTTTAAAAAATATGTTTAGTAATAATAATAACAATTAATTTAATTAATTATTTAATTAGATTAATCTGGTTTAATTAGGCTAATTACCTAGTTTAACTAATTAAAACTATTAATTAGCTAAATGTGAGTATGACAGGGGGCCCCACCCCTGTTGACCAGTCAATCGTTGACTGGTCAACTGGGACCCCATGGACCCACATGTCACCCTATGGTACACTTCTGCATACACAGATCTGGGTGCGCCTAGCATTTACTCATTATTTTCAAATTAATAATAAATCCAAAAATTGCTTAAAATCTTTGAAAAATCATAGAAAATAATCCGTAAATCGGATGAACAAGTTTTATACATGAAAGTTGATCAGGAAAATGAGACGGACCCGGATACGCTAACCACATGCCTATCAGGTGCCCCTAAGTACCTAGACATGCAACCTTCCCCCTCCTGTTCGTTTGTCCGAAAATGTCAAACTTCGGGAAAGCATTCCCGGATGTTGTCCCCCTTCGCCGGTAGCATGTAGTGCCGCGTTAGAACACCCCTAGCGCTGCTTGTTGCCTTGTCGCACTTGTTTGCTCTTTATTTATTGTTTATTCTCCCTCTTCTCTCCGGTAGACCCCGAGACCGCTGCTGATGTCCCTGTGATAGACTACCTCGACGACGACCCTTCTTCCCTTTTAGCGGAGCTTCCAGGCAAGCCCCCCCTTGATCATCCCGGTATCACCCATTCCATTCTCTCATGCTTGCATTAGATTTTGCTACTGTTATTGATTGCTCTTATTCTGATGCATAGCTTGCTTTTGTAACCTGCTGTTGTACCTGACCTGCTTATCCTAAGCTGCTTAGTATAGGTTGGTTAGTGATCCATCAGTGACCCCCACTTGTCCTTGTTGCCCCTGCTTCATCATTGACGCCTCGATCAACGTGATCGACCACCAGAGCCCGACACCTCACATCACATCATGCCCCTTTTGTTGCTCGACTCTACAGAGTTACCATCGAGTTCGAGGGTGGTACCTCATACATCACTCCTGATGAGATCTCTATAGTGTAGCTATTCGGTCGTGGTCATCAAAGGTGATTCCTCCTTAACCACTTCCGATACGACTCTGTCGTGCAACCCCTTAAGTGTGAACCTCGAGGGTGGTTCCTCTTACGTTCACCTTGATGATTACATCGAGTGGAATCCATCGAGGGTGATTCCTCGGGTTTTCCCTTTGATGTTTGGACACACGGTTACCCGGACTTTACTTGAGACCATTATTGAAGTAGGGTCGGCCTTGAGGGGTACCCGTGAGTTGATGTGAAAGTCGGGCGGGCCCGTAGAGCACCCGCGAGTTTTCTACGAGGCACGGCTGGGCATTCTGGGCCCTTGCCGTAAGTCCATGAGACGGGGCGACGGGGTCACATTATCGTGAGTCTCTGCTCGTCTCCGTGAACCCCCAATGCACTAACAGGTTTTGGTATTTGTTCTGAGTTGGCCTCTGGCCTTTATGCACTAACCACCACGCAAGAATAGTTATGGGCCTCGACATCGCAGTATCACCCGAAGCTTTGTCAGACGTCCAGTTCAGCATTGTGGCACGGTCGGATCGTGCTGACCATCTGAGGCGGCGCTGGTATTCACCCTGCACACAATGACCCGGAGTGCAATGGGCGATGGGACCAAGACCCCGGAGTGCTTAGGATGTAGACCGACAGGGACCTCTCTGCTGAGCCTAGGTAGGGCCGCGACGTGTTGATCTTCTGAGGCCGGGCATGACCCAGGAAAGTGTGTCCGGCTAGAGTGATCGAGCATGTTGGGTAACGTGGTGCACCCTGCAGGGAAGATATATATTCGAATACCATGTCCACGGTAATGGACGTTCAGACTTGTATCCTGATCTATTACAACTAGAACTGGTTACTTGAGATATGTGCTGGAGGTGTTGGCTCCGGGATTGCTTTCTCGCAGGGAGTCGAGAAAGGATCTCTGGGCGTTAATGCCACAACATGTTTGTTAAATATAAACTGCTATTCTTTACTCTTCTACATGCTGCAAGATGCTTGGAGCTGCTTGAAGATGCTAGTCTTCGATAGGCTAGGCCTTCCTCTCTATTCTGGCATTCTGTAGTTCAGTCCACAGATACAACACTTCCATTGGATACCAATGCATACTTAGTATAGATCTGATGCTTGCGAGTACTTTGGATGAGTACTCACGGTTGCTTTGCTACCCCTTTCCCCCCTTCTTACTTCTTTCCGGTTGTTGCATCCAGATGGTGCTTCTCTGGAGCCAGATACCACTGTCGACGGATACTACTACATGGAGGCCGCTGAAGACCAGGAGTAGTTAGGAGGTCCCAGGCAGGAGGCCTTGCCTATTCGATTGTTGATGTTTGTGCTAGCCTTCTTAAGGCATCCTTGTTTAACGTATGTGTGTACTCAGATATTGTTGCTTCCGCTGACTCTTGTGTATCGAGATTTTGTATTCGAGCCCTCTGGCTTGTAATATAAAGCTTGTATTATTTTAATTTGTGTCTAGAGTTGTGTTGTGATATCTTCCCGTGAGTCCCTGATCTTGATCGTACACATTTGCGTGTATGATTAGTGTACGATCGAATAGGGGGCGTCACAAGTTGGTATCAGAGCCGACTGCCTATAGGAACCCCCTTTCCAACTCGACCGAAGTTGAGTCCAGTCATTGAAAAACTATTTTACTTACATGGTTGTGTGGCTTACGGGCCTACGTCGCCATTAGGTGGTATTAGGATCTTTTACTCCTCGTCTATACTCTGGAATTCTGATCTCTCTTCTATCTGGGTTAAATTGTTTTGGTAACTCTAACTCTAGGTTCTTGTAAATACTTTCTCCTGGAGAGCCCCTTCATTTCAGATGATGGCCTGCTTCACCAGAAGATTCCGAAGATACTCTCTGTTGTTTTCCTGAGACCCTTGTACCCTTCGCCATTGCGATCCCTACCACCGATAAATCCTTGTGGGTAACATCCTACACTTGTCGTCATACAATCATTCCCAGTTGCTCTTGTTATTACAAGATGCATCGAATTATTCTCTGACTTTTAAGAATCCCCCGTGTGACTGCCTTGCGATTCCTTGCCACATGAATACAGCTATGGATAATTCCTCACACTTATCGAGGATTTGTTCGTTCCTAGTTGATCAAGTGATTCACAAGATACTTTGAAATACTATCTAATCTTTCGACAATCCTATCCAACCATTGCTTTGCAAATACTTATCTGCTTGCATTATGGTTACTTCCATATGTCTAGCAATACTCATTAGTAGCCTTTGTCATCGTAATTTCAAGCATTGATTCGATTTGATTATGAATGCTAGCAATCATCAATCACAATTAGAATTCTTCCCATCGGCTCAGACGTCACCCTGGACATGAGCCGGTGTTCAACAAATCAAACCTTGATTGATTTTTTGATCTATGTCTATTCAACTTATCCATTCTTGATTAGAGCGTTTGCTTCTAATCCCTTAACTTGGGAACCATAATTCCTTTGCATTTGAACCTTGAATTAGTCAGATGTTTCTATAATCTGTTCTCCTTGCATTCTTTCTTCTTCTGGTTGAGAATTGTTGCTCACATCAGATCCCTCGTGGACCACCTGATCCTTTGTGGATTTTATCCGACAACATCCTTCATATTCAATAACCTTGCGAGCCTTCCCTGGGATGCATAATGCCTTGGTAAATTGTATCTTCTGTTTCCTTAACCATGCTCTACTTCCAAGCTTGAGTACTCGTGAAGTTTGTGGTGTATGTTCCTAAGATGCCCTAATGGGTTGAATCTTTGTCTTTCCTAAATCCATGTGAACCAGAAGATTATGCGGGTTATATGTACTAGTGTTTCTTCGGTTAAAATTTCAATGCCCCAACTTCTTCGAATGCGAGAAGTGAATGAAAGGTTATGCATTGAAGAAGTGGGAGTCGACCTTGAACCTTGTGTTCATGCCCATGGACCCGATGTGGAACTTATCATGGAAGCTTCTTATTATAATAATAATCCCCTTGTGATAAGTTCATCTTTATATTTGGTCCTTTGCAACCGTGGTTCTGACCATAGTTCTTCTTTGATCCCATTTCTCGGACAAGTTAAAGTACTTGTCTTTGACAAATCTTTTTCACCGGTCCAACCTCTATTCTGCTCTACCCTCGAGCATTACCCTCTGATACCTCGAGAATATCACAGAACTATGTAACTTCTTATGATTTCTTCATTAACTATTATTTCTTGCTGACTCAAATTTTCCATGGGTTCCGAGTTATTAGACACTCGAGAACACCGATAACTGATTCGAGTCTACACTTTCCTTTCCATTGTTTTGTTTAACCTTTCTTGTAACCTAACATATCTAAGCAGTGATAATTCCCTACTTATGTATACACCTTAGTGTAGAAGCTCTGTCAGTAAGACCTTGTTACTATTGTTGATGACATTCCGGTAGCCACCGATGGACGAGAACTTTGCCTATTGGTCCGCCTCGTCTTGACGAGCAGGAAAATGGTTCTCTTCGTCCCTCGCCATTGGTACCAACGTTGTTGCCAACATAATTGACATGCTATATATCCTCTAACCTGCCTTGCTATCATGACCATGCCAAATGATTAGCGCCTTCTTGCTATTAACCCACATGGTGGGCCCATAACCCACAGTTCCACAGGATCGAAACCTGACTCTCCTGTACATCCCCGTTTTCCAAAATTGCTCCTCGCACTTGGCTTCGTAACTAAATCACGAGCCACCTTCCTAGTGATCTATTCTGCTATCAGACGCAATACTTGTTCCCATTGCTCTGAACCCCCTTTCACCCTCTGTTTCAGGCAACTAACGATTGCCTACCGGTTGCAGCTTCTTATTGCACCTCCTTACCTTGCTCTCGACGTCTTTCTTGAATTTTGACTCGAGCGGTGCCTCTATGCCATGTTCACTAAGATAGCCCCCATGTACCTATCTTGTGTTGAGCTCCGTCCTTCTTGAGTCTTTCCCCCTTACTTGACCCCTTAAATCTCGGGACGAGATTTCTTATAGTGGAGGAGAATTGTGATGCCCGGATAATTAAGCTACAATAATTCACTGCCAATGATGCCACACCATCATGATTACTGTTGTTAAACCCATGATGTTTCAAACCCACTCTATATTCAAAATTCAAAATCAAGTCAAACTCAAAAGTTTTCAAATGTCTAAAATAAAATGTTCATCATGTGGCAAATTTTCATTTGTTAATATTTGTGGTGAACCAACATTTTTGCAAAGTGGTTTAATGCCCTAATCTAATTAAAACAGAAATATAAAAGGTTTAAATAAAATGAAAAGGACCCCCCTCTCTTCCTGGGCCTTACCCGCTTGGCAGGACCAGTCGGCCAGCCAGCCGGCCGGCCCATCCCACTTCCTCCCTAATACGTCTATTTTGCATCATGCTTTTATATCGACATTTATTGCATTATGGGTTGTTATTACACGTTATGTCACCATACTTATGGCTATTCTCTCTTATTTTACAAGGTTTATCATGAAGAGGGAGAATGCCGGTAGCTGGGATTCTGGGCTAAAAAAGGAGCAAATATTGGAAACCTATTCTGCACAGCTGCAAAAGTCCTGAAACTCCACGAAAGTCATTTTTGGGATTAATAAGAATTATTGAGCGAAAGAAGTACCAGAGGGGGCCCACACCCAGGCCACGAGGGTGGTGGGCGCGCCCACCCCTACTGGGCGCGCCCCCTGCCTCGTGGGCCCCCTGGTGGCCCTCCGGTGCCCATCTTCTGCTATATGAAGTCTTTTACCTTGGAAAAAATCATAAGCAAGCTTACAGGACGAAACTCCGCCGCCACGAGGCGGAACCTTGGCGGAACCTATCTAGGGCTCCAGCGGAGCTGTTGTGCCGGGGAAACGTCCCTCCGGGAGGGGGAAATCATCACCATCGTCATCCCCAATGATCCTCTCATCGGGAGGGGGTCAATCTCCATCAACATCTTCACCAGCACCATCTCCTCTCAAACCCTAGTTCATCTCTTGTATCCAATCTTTGTACCCAAACCTCAGATTGGTACCTGTGGGTTGCTAGTAGTGTTGATTACTCCTTGTAGTTGATGCTAGTTGGTTTATCTTGTGGAAAATTATTTGTTCAGATCCTTAATGCATATTAATACCCCTCTGATCATGAACATGAATATGCTTTGTGAGTACTGAGTAGATGATAAGTAGATGATGGGTTGCTAGAGTGACAGAAGCTCAAACCCTAGTTTATGTGTTGCTTCGTAAGGGACTGATTTGGATCCACTAGTTTCATGCTATGGTTAGGTTTACCTTAATACTTCTTTTGTAGTTGCGGATGCTTGCAATAGGGGTTAATCATAAGCAGGATGCTTGTCCAAGAAAGGACAGGACCCAAGCACCGGTCCACCCACATATCAAATTATCAAAGTAACGAACGCAAATCATATGAGCGTGATGAAAACTAGCTTGATGATAATTCCCATGTGTCCTCGGGAGCGCTTTTCTCGTTATAAGAAATTTTCCAGGATTGTCCTTTGCTACAAAAAGGATTGGGCCACCTTGCTGCACCTTATTTACTTTCATTGCTCATTACCCGTTACAAGTTATCTTATCACAAAACTATCTGTTAACTACAATTTCAGTGCTTGCAAAGAATACCTTACTGAAAGCAGCTTGCCATTTCCTTCTGCTCCTCATTGGGTTCGACACTCTTACTTGGTAAGGAAACATTTATATAGTGTGCTGAAATTTACTGTCACTTGTTACTATGGAAACTAATCCTTTGAGGGGCTTGTTCGGGGTATCTTCGCCCCGACCAGTAGAGCAAAGAGTTGCTCCTCAACCTACTGAACCTATTGAAAATGTTTACTTTGAGATTCCTTCGGGTATGATAGAAAAACTGCTAGATAATCCCTTTGCAGGAGATGGAACATTGCATCCTGATTTACACCTTATCTATGTGGATGAAGTTTGTGGATTATTTAAGCTTGCAGGTATACCCGATGATGTTATTAAGAGGAAGGTCTTCCCTTTATCTTTGAAGGGAGATGCATTGACATGGTATAGGCTATGTGATGATACGGGATCTTGGGACTATAAACGATTGAAGCTGGAATTTCACCAGAAGTTTTATCTGATGCATCTTGTTCATCGTGATCGTAATTATATATATAATTTTTGGCCTCGCGAAGGAGAAAGCATCGCTCAAGCTTGGGGGAGGCTTAATTCAATGTTATATTCATGCCCCAATCATGAGCTCTCAAGAGAAATGATTATTCAAAATTTTTATGCTCGGCTTTCTCTCAATGATCGCACCATGCTCGATACTTCTTGTGCTGGTTCTTATATGCTGAAGACTATTGAATTCAAGTGGGACTTATTGGAAAGTATTAAACGCAACTCTAAAGATTGGGGTTCCGTCGACGGTAAGGAGTCAGGTATGACACCTAAGTTTGATTGTGTTAAGTCTTTTATGGATACCAATGCTTTTCGTGGATTTAGCACTAAATATGGACTTGACTCTGAGATAGTAGCTTCTTTTTGTGAATCTTTTGCTACTCACATTGATCTCCCTAAGGAGAAGTGGTTTAAATATAATCCTCCCATTGAAGTAAATTAGTTGCACCTGTTACAGTTGAAGAAAAGATTACCACCTATAATGATCCTATTGTTCCTACTACTTATGTTGAGAAACCACCTTTCCCTATTAGGATAAAGGATCATGCTAAAGCTTCAACTGTTGTTCGTAAGAGTAATACTAGAACATATACACCTCCTGATCAAATTAAAGTTGAACCTACTATTTCTATGGTTAAAGATCTCTTGGCTGATAATATAGATGAGCATGTTATTTACTTCTGTGAGGAAGCTGCTAATATTGCTAGACCCGATGCTAAGATACATAGACCTGTCGTAGACATGCCTGTTATTTCTGTTAAAATAGGAGATCATTGTTATCATGGCTTATGTGATACGGGTGCTAGTGGCAGTGCAATACCTATTTCCTTATATAATGAAATTATGCATGATATTGCACCCGCTGAGTTAGAAGATATTGATGTTACAATTAAGCTTGCCAATAGGGATACTATTTCACCATTTGGGATTGTTAGAGATGTTGAAGTCTTGTGTGGGAAAGTTAAATATCCTGCTGATTTTCTTGTTCTTGGTTCCCCACAAGATAACTTTTGTCCCATTATATTTGGTAGACCCTTCTTGAATACTGTTAATGCTAAGATATATTGTGAAAAGGATGTTGTTACAATTGGCTTGGGGGATGTGAAACATGAGTTTAATTTTGCTAAATTTCGTAGACAACCCCATGATAAAGAATTACCTAGTAGGGATGAAATTATTGGTCTTGCTTCTATTGCTGTACCTCCTACTGATCCGTTAGAACAATATTTGCTAGACCATGAAAATGGTATGTTTATGAATGAAAGAAGGGAGATAGACGGAGTATTCCTTAAACAGGATCCTATTCTGAAACACAACTTGCCTGTTGAAATCCTAGGGGATCCTCCTCCACCTAAGGGTGATCCCGTGTTTGAGCTTAAACCATTACCTGATACTCTTAAATATGCTTATCTTGATGAAAAGAAGATATATCCTGTTATTATTAGTGCTAACCTTTCAGAGCAGGAAGAGGAAAGATTATTGAAAACTCTGAAGAAGCACCGTGCTGCTATTGGATATACTCTTGATGATCTTAAGGGCATTAGTCCCACTCTATGCCAACACAAAATTAAATTGGACGAAGACGCCTAACCTGTTAGAGATCATCAACGATGGTTAAATCCTAAGATGAAAGAAGTGGTAAGAAAGGAAATACTAAAGTTCCTTGAGGCAGGTATAATTTACCCCGTTGCTGATAGTGAGTGGGTAAGTCCTGTCCATTGTGTCCCTAAGAAGGGAGGTATTACTGTCGTTCCTAATGATAAAGATGAATTGATCCCGCAAAGAATTATTACAGGTTATAGGATGGTAATTGATTTCCGCAAATTAAATAAAGCTACTAAGAAAGATCATTACCCTTTACCTTTTATTGATCAAATGCTAGAAAGACTATCCAAACATACACATTTCTGC
Organism: Triticum aestivum; assembly: GCF_018294505.1. NCBI lineage: Eukaryota > Viridiplantae > Streptophyta > Magnoliopsida > Poales > Poaceae > Triticum > Triticum aestivum. The sequence goes on from NC_057801.1 coordinate 560,031,627, forward strand.
TTTCTAGATGGTTATTCTGGTTTCTCTCAAATACCTGTGTCAGTGGACGATCAAGCAAAGGCCACTTTTACTTGCCCTTTCGGTACTTTTGCTTATAGACGTATGCCTTTTGGTTTATGTAATGCACCTGCTACCTTTCAAAGATGCATGATGGCTATATTCTCTGACTTTTGTAAAAAGATTTGTGAGGTATTCATGGATGATTTCTCCGTTTATGGATCCTCTTTTGATGATTGCTTGAGCAACCTTGATCGAGTTTTGCAGAGATGTGAAGACACTAGTCTCATCTTGAATTGGGAGAAGTGCCACTTTACGGTTAATGAAGGCATTGTCTTGGGGCATAAAATTTATGAAAGAGGTATTGAAGTTGATAAAGCTAAAGTTGATGCTATTGAAAAGATGTCGTGTCCCAAGGACTTAAAAGGTATAAGAAGTTTCCTTGGCCATGCCGGTTTTTATAGGAGGTTCATTAAGGACTTTTCTAAAATCTCTAGGCCTCTGACTAATCTATTACAAAAAGATATTCCTTTTGTCTTCGATGATGATTGTGTAGAAGCATTTGAAATACTTAAGAAAGCTTTGATTTCTGCACCTATTGTTCAACCACCTGATTGGAATTTACCCTTTGAAATTATGTGTGATCCTAGTGATTATGCTGTAGGTGTTGTTCTAGGGCAAAGAGTTGATAAGAAATTAAATGTTATTCAATATGCTAGTAAAACTCTAGGCACTGCCCAGAGAAATTATGCTACCACTAAAAAAGAATTCTTAGCAGTTGTATTTGCTTGTGATAAGTTCAGACCTTATATTGTTGATTCTAAAGTAACTATTCACACTGATCATGCTGCTATTAAATATCTTATGGAAAAGAAAGATGCTAAACCTAGACTTATTAGATGGGTTCTCTTGCTACAAGAATTTGATTTGCATATTATTGATAGAAACGGAGCTGAGAACCCCGTTGCAGACAACTTGTCTAGGTTAGAGAATGTTCTTGATGACCCACTACCTATTGATGATAGCTTTCCTGATGAACAATTAGCGGTCATAAATGCTTCTCGTACTGCTCCATGGTATGCTGATTATGCTAATTACATTGTTACTAAATTTATACCACATAGCTTCACATACCAGCAAAAGAAAAAGTTCTTTTATGATTTAAGACATTACTTCTGGGGTGACCCACACCTTTATAAAGAAGGAGTAGATGGTGTTATTAGACGTTGTGTACCTGAGCATGAACAGGAACAGATCCTGCGCAAGTGTCACTCCGAACCATATGGAGGACACCACGCTAGAGATAGAACGGCACATAAGGTATTGCAATCCGGTTTTTATTGGACTACTCTCTTCAAAGATGCTCGTAAGTTTGTCTTGTCTTGTGATGAGTGTCAAAGAATTGGTAATATTAGTAGACATCAAGAAATGCCTATGAATTATTCTCTTGTTATTGAACCATTTGATGTTTGGGTCTTTGATTATATGGGACCTTTTCCTGCCTCTAATGGATATACACATATTTTAGTTGTTGTTGATTACGTTACTAAGTGGGTAGAAACTATTCCAACTAGTAGTGTTGATCATAACACCTCTATTAAGATGCTGTAAGAAGTTATTTTTCCGAGGTTTGGAGTCCCTAGACATCTCATGACTGATGGTGGTTCACATTTTATTTATGGTGCTTTCCGTAAAATGCTTGCTAAGTATGATGTTAATCATATAATTGCATCTCCATATCACCCACAGTCTAGTGGTCAAGTAGAATTGAGTAACAGAGAGCTCAAATTAATTTTGCAAAAGACTGTTAATAGATCTAGAAAGAATTGGTCCAAGAAACTTGATGATGCATTATGGGCCTATAGAACTGCATATAAGAATCCTATGGGTATGTCTCCGTATAAAATGGTTTATGGAAAAGCATGTCACTTACCTCTCGAACTTGAACATAAGGCATATTGGGCTATTAAAGATCTCAATTATGATTTCAAACTTGCCGGTGAGAAGAGGTTATTTGACATTAGCTCACTTGATGAATGGAGACCCAAGCCTATGAGAATGCCAAGCTGTTTAAAGAAAAAGTTAAAAGATGGCATGACAAAAGGATACAAAAGCGCGAGTTTAATGTAGGTGATTATGTGTTGCTATTCAACTCTTGTTTAAGATTTTTTGCAGGAAAACTTCTCTCTAAATGGGAAGGTCCTTACGTTATCGAGGAGGCCTACCGTTCCGGTGCCATAAAAATCAACAACTTCGAAGGCACAAGTCCGAGGGTGGTGAACGGTCAAAGAATCAAACATTATATCTCAGGTAATCCTATAAATGTTGAAACTAATATTATTGAAACCGTGACCTCGGAGGAATATATAAGAGACACTTTCCAAAACATTTCAGACTCCGGAAAGGAATAGGTATGTGGTACGGTAAGTAAACCGACTCCAAAATAGTTGTAATAGCAATTTTTCTCTGGTTTGGAATATTTAAGAAAATAGGAAAATAAGAAGTAGTCCGGGAAGGACACGAGGCCTCCACGAGGGTGGAGGGCGCGCCCATCCCTACTGAGCGTGCCCCCCTGCCTCGTGGGCACCTCGTGTGCTCTCCGGACTCTGTTTTCTTGCACGATACTTCTTTTGGTCGGTAAAAATTCATTATATAATCTCCCAAAGGTTTTGACCACCATATCACGCAAAAATCTTCTGTTTTCATTTGAGCTGTTTTTTGACAGATCTAGAGCACCATGACGTCTCCAAGCGCTCCCAAGGACAAGTTTTTTGAGAGGTTTATCAACCCCTATCTCGCGGAGGTGCTGCATCACCCTCAAACCATTGAGATGCATGAGGGGGTGCTCCGCGATGTGGAGGGACCAAGGAGTACCGGAAGCATGGAGACAAAGCTCGAAGCGATGGAACAACAAGTTTTCAAGTGCCAAGGGATGGTGGAGCGCGGACTTAATGCCAACCATATGATGATCGCCGAATTCACCAACAACCACAAGCTGGACGCCAAGAACATTGGGGAGGCCATCTTCAAGCTTCATGAGAAAATCGAGCACCTCCAAGCCCAGATCTATGATCTTCAAAACCAAAACTGTGAGTATGAATATAGATTCAAAAGGATGAGTTTGGATGCAGATTTGAGGATCCCAGAGACTCGATCATCCTTCTATGATGGTGAGCCTATGCCTTGGAAGATGGACGACAAGCCTACATCATCTACAACTCCTTCTTCACCACCTCCAAGGACATAATCACTTGGGTATGGGCACTCCCCTTGGAAACTGCCAAGCTTGGGGGAGTTGCCCCGGTATCGTATCACCATCACACTCCTATCTTTACCGTTTTACTTAGTTCGATCCTTTTAGTAATATCCTGATCTAGTAGAATAAAGTATTGGTACGAATTAGTTTTGAGTTTTGCTTTGTGATCCCTCTATGTAATCGAGTCCGTGAGCTATATATAATAAAGATTAGTGTTGAGTCAAGGGCTTTGCTATCTTGCTATGATCTCAAGTGCATAAAAGAATAAAAAGAATAAAAGAGTTCATATTGATCTTATGGATAGTAATGACTTCACATATAGAGAGTATGAGGCTTAAAAGTTGTTGAAAGTTGACAAACATAGTTTTGGTCATCATTGCAATTAATATGAAGTAATAAAGAAAGAGAGGTTTTCACATATAAATATACTATCTTGGACATCTTTTATAATTGTGAGCACTCATTAAAGTATGACATGCTAAAGAGTTGATGTTGGACAAGGAAGGCAATGTAATGGGTTATGTTTTCTCACATCTCAGTTAAAGTATATTGTCATGGATCGTTCAACATGTTGAGCTTGCCTTTCCCTCTCATGCTAGCCAAATTCCTTGCACCAAGTAGAAATACTACTTGTGCTTCCAAATATCCTTAAACCCAGTTTTGCCATGAGAGTCCACCATACCTACCTATGGATTGAGTAAGATCCTTCAAGTAAATTGTCATGTTGCAAGCAATAAAAAATGCTCTCTAAATATGTATGATTTATTAGTGCGGAGAAAATAAGCTTTATACAATCGTGTGATATGGAAGTAATAAAAGAGACTGACTGCATAATAAAGGTTCATATCACAAGTGGCAATATAAAGTGACGTTTTTTTTGCATTAAGATTTTGTGCATCCACCCAAAAAGCACATGACAACCTCTGCTTCCCTCTGCGAAGGGCCTATCTTTTACTTTATGTCTTTTACATTATGCAAGAGTCAAGGTGATCCTCACCTTTCCCCTTTTCATTTTATCCTTTGGCAAGCACCTCGTGTTGGAAAGATCCTGATATATATATCCAATTGGATGTAAGTTAGCATGAACTATTATTGTTGACATTACCCTTGAGGTAAAACGTTGGGAGGCAACACTATAAGCCCCTATCTTTCTCTGTGTCCGATTAAAACTCCAGAACCATAAGTATTGCATGAGTGTTAGCAATTGTAGAAGACTATATGATAGTTGAGTATGCGGACTTGCTGAAAAGCTCTATTCTTGACTCTTTCCGATGTTATAATAAATTGCAATTGCTTCAATGACTAAGATTATAGTTTGTTAGTTCTCAATGAAGTTTCTGAACGATACTTGACATTGTGAATAGATTGTTACTTGAGCATAAGAAATCATATGACAATATAGGACAAATGTTTCCTACAAGCAGTGGTAGTTACCACCGCTTGCGTTTTGTATGTTGTATGTAGTATATGTCGAAACCGAGAGTATGTACGTGTAGTATGTAGTATATAAGAATGTTTAGGTAGTATATATACTAATATTTAGGTAGTATGTATCATATTTTGAATATGCTCTTTTTTACGTACAAATATGTACGTATTTCACAAATATAACAAAAACTATGGACTCATATGCAATTTTTTCATGTAACTTGCTTTCAAATATCTTAGATATAGTATATTAACATATTTAAAATAAAAAAATAGTATATATAGTACCACATGGTAGTATATGAGATATGTGGGGTAACTACCACCGGGTGGTAGGATGGATTTTCCCTATATATATATATGTGTGTGTGTGTGTGTGTGTGTGTGTATGATGTTGTTATAAGAATGATCATGATGCCCTCATGTCCGTATTTTATTTTTATCGACACCTCTATCTCTAAACATGTGGACATATTCTTCGATATCAGCTTCCGCTTGAGGACAAGCGAGGTCTAAGCTTGGGGGAGTTGATACGTCCATTTTGCATCATGCTTTTATATCGATATTTATTGCATTATGGGCTGTTATTACACGTTATGTCACCATACTTATGGCTATTATCTCTTATTTTACAAGGTTTATCATGAAGAGAGAGAATGCTGGCAGCTGGGATTCTGGGCTAGAAAAGGAGCAAATATTGAAAACCTATTCAGCACAGCTGCAAAAGTCCTAAAACTCCACGAAAGTCATTTTTGGGATTAATAAGAATTATTGAGCGAAAGAAGTACCAGAGGGGGCCCACACCCTGGCCACGAGCGTGGGGGGCGCGCCCACCCCTACTGGGCGCGCCCCCTTCCTCGTGGGCCCCCTGGTGTCCCTCCGGTGCCTATCTTCTGCAATATGAAGTCTTTTACCCTGGAAAAAATCATAAGCAAGCTTACGGGACGAAACTCCGCCGCCACGAGGTGGAACCTTGGCGGAACCAATCTAGGGCTCCGGCGGAGCTGTTCTGCCGGGGAAACTTCCCCCCGGGAGGGGGAAATCATCACCATCGTCATCACCAACGATCCTCTCATCGGGAGGGGGTCAATCTCCATCAACATCTTCACCAGCACCATCTCCTCTCAAACCCTAGTTCATCTCTTGTATCCAATCTTTGTACCCAAACCTCAGATTGGTACCTATGGGTTGCTAGTAGTGTTGATTACTCCTTGTAGTTGATGCTAGTTGGTTTATCCAGTGGAAGATTATTTGTTCAGATCCTTAATGCATATTAATACCCCTCTGATCATGAACATGACTATGCTTTGTGAGTAGTTACGTTTGTTCCTGGGGACATGGGTGAAGTCTTGCTATTAGTAGTCATGTGAATTTGGTATTCGTTCGATATTTTGATGAGATGTATGTTGTCTCTCCTCTAGTGGTGTTATGTGAACGTCGACTACATGACACTTCATCATTATTGGGTCCTAGAGGAAGGCATTGGGAAGTAATAAGTAGATGATGGGTTGCTAGAGTGACAGAAGCTCAAAATCTAGTTTATGCGTTGCTTCGTAAGGGGCTGATTTGGATCCACTAGTTTCATGCTATGGTTAGGTTTATCTTAATACTTCTTTTGTAGTTGCGGATGCTTGCAATAGGGGTTAATCATAAGCGGGATGCTTGTCCAAGAAAGGACAGTACCCAAGCACCAGTCCACCCACATATCAAATTATCAAAGTAACAAACGCGAATCATATGAGCGTGATGAAAACTAGCTTGACGATAATTCCCATGTGTCCTCGGGAGCGCTTTTCTCATTATAAGAAATTGTCCAGGCTTTTCCTTTGCTACAAAAGGGATTGGGCCACCTTTCTGCACCTTATTTACTTTCATTGCTCGTTACCCATTACAAATTATCTTATCACAAAACTATCTGTTACCTACAAGTTCAGTGCTTGCAGAGAATACCTTACTGAAAACCGCTTGTCATTTCCTTCTGCTCCTCGTTGGGTTCGACACTCTTACTTATCGAAAGGGCTACGATAGATCCCCTATACTTGTGGGTCATCACCCCCCTGTGCGGTCATCTCCTCCCCCCGCACTTCTCATCCGACCGAGGGGATCGCCCCACCGAACCGCGTCGACAGCGACGCTCGGAGAGGATAAGGCCTCCACCGAGGCCTCCCCCCCAGATATTCCTCCCCCACTTGCCCCCTTGTTCCTCACTCCTCTCCCCCCCTCGTCCAGATCTCCTCCTCCCGAGCGCATCCATCGTCGTTCGTTGCCCACCACCACGGCGACCACCTTCCCCCGTGCTCCTCCGATTGGTCCAACAACTCCGCCGGCATCCGCTGCTACCGCTACATCGACGCGTGCGAGTCGAGGAGCCTCACAGCACCGGATCCACCTTGTCTTCTTCCCCGGGTCGCCGCGTCGCCTTCAACTCGGGCCATCGCCCTCTACGCTTCTAAGCTGTCAACGACCGCCGTGAGCCTCACTGTGAGCCGCCGTCCATCCCTCATTCTCCCTTTCTTTCCGTCGCCGTAGGACGTCACCACCAAAGCACCCGGACCTCTCCGTCTGCCCCACTCACCTGCTGCCGCATCACCACTGCTGTTGCTGTTGCTGCTAAAGCCACTCGCGCCCGCAGCTCCTACCGTCAATGCGTACCCGCGCTCCGGCCATGCCGGGTGTGCGCGTGTGCCCCACCGCAGCCACCCGCGCCGCACGCCCACCCTCTCCTATGGATCCGTGGCCGTGCCGGCCCGATCCGCACTTCCTCTCGTGCGTGCTTGCCGCTGCGGCCTGCTGCTGCTCTACTGCCGCCGCACTTGCTGCTGCAGCTGCCCCATGCGGCAGCCGATGCCGCCCCACCGCGCGTGTTCTGGCCCTCCTCCTCTACCGCTACGACCGCGGCCCCCGGCCCGCCTCTGGCCGCCCCGCTGGCCGCCGACTCCCCGCCGCCCGCTCGCCGCAGCACCTCTGCCTGCCGCTGCCGTCTGCCCGCCTCAACCCGCCGTCGGTCGCGCCCTAGCCTCGGCTCGCGACCACGGCCGCGCCCCCGACTGCACGCTCGTGCCAGGCTTCCCAACCGCGCTGCTCACCCCCACGCGCTTCCGCCGGAGGCCCCCAGCTCACCGACCTCGCCGCGGCACCCGGCGGGCTCCCCCATCGCCAGTGGCCTGGCCCCGCGCTCGGGCGCAGCGCCCCTCGGGCACGGACGCCCGCACCCGTTAACACCCGCCCCGCTGGGCTGGCTTGGTGCCACTGCCAGCGGGCCCCACGCCTGGGCCTTTAAAAAAATATGTTTAGTAATAATAATAACAATTAATTTAATTAATTAATTAATTAGATTAATCTGGTTTAATTAGGCTAATTACCTAGTTTAACTAATTAAAACTGTTAATTAGCTAAATGTGAGTATGACGGGGGCCCACCCCCTGTTGACCAGTCAATCGTTGACTGGTCAACTGGGACCCCATGGACCCACATGTCACCCTCTGGTACACTTCTGTGTACACAGATCTGGGTGCACCTAGCATTTACTCATTATTTTCGAATTAATAATAAATCCAGAAATTGCTTAAAATCTTTGAAAAATCATAGAAAATAATCCGTAACTCGGATCAAAAAGTTCTATACATGAAAGTTGATCAGAAAAATGAGACGGACCCGGATACGCTAACCATATGCCTATCAGGTGCCCCTAAGTACCTGAACATGCAACCTCCCCCCTCCGGTTCGTCTGTCCGGAAATGCCAAACTTTGGGAAAGCATTCCCGGATGTTGTCCCCCTTCGCCGGTAGCGTGTAGTGCCGCGTTAGAACACCCCTGGTGCTGCTTGTTGCCTTGTCATGCTTAATATTGCACTTGTTTGCTCTGTATTTATTGTTTATTCTCCCTCTTCTCTCCGATAGACCCCGAGACCACTGCTGATGTCCCTGTGATAGACTACCTCGACGACGACCCTTCTTCCCTTTTAGCGGAGCTTCCAGACAAGCCCCCCCTTGATCATCCCGGTATCACCCATTCCATTCTCTCATGCTTGCATTAGATTTTGCTACTGTTATTGATTGCTCTTATTCTGATGCATAGCTTGCTTTTGTAACCTGCTGTTGTACCTTACCTGCTTATCCTAAGCTGCTTAGTGTAGGTTGGTTAGTGATCCATCAGTGACCCCCACTTGTCCTTGTTGCCCCTGCTTCATCATTGACGCCTCGATCAACGTGATCGACCACCAGAGCCTGACACCTCACATCACATCATGCCCCTTTTGTTTCTCGACTCTATAGAGTTACCATCGAGTGTCGAGGGTGGTACCTCATACATCACTCCTAATGAGATCTCTGTAGTGTAGCTATTCGGTTGTGGTCATCGAGGGTGATTCCTCCTTAATCACTTCTGATACGACTCTGTCATGCAACCCCTCAAGTGTGAACCTCGAGGCTGGTTTCTATTACGTTCACCTTGATGATTACATCGAGTGGAATCCACCGAGGGTGATTCCTTGGGTTTTCCCCTTGATGTTTGGACACATCGTTACCCGGACTTTACTTGAGACCATTGTTGAAGTCGGGTCTGCCCTGAGGGGTACCCGCGAGTTGATGTGAAAGTCGGGCGGGCCCGTAGAGCACCCGCGAGTTTTTTACGAGGCACGGCCGGGCATTCTGGGCCCTTGCCGTAAGTCCACGAGATGGGGCAACGGGGTCACATTATCGTGAGTCTCTTCTCGTCTCCGCGAGCCCCCAATGCACTAACAGGTTTGGGTATTTGTTCTGAGTTGGCCTCTGGCCTTTACGCACTAACCACCACGCGAGAATAGTTATGGGCCTCGACGTCGCAGTATCAGCTGAAGCTTTGTCAGACATCCAGTTCAGCATTGTGGCACGGTCGGATCATGCTGGCCATCCGAGGCGGCGCTGGTATACACCCTGCATTAAACAACCCGGAGTGCAACGGGCGATGGGCCCAAGACCCTGGAGTGCTTAGGATGTAGACCGGCGGGGACCTCTCTGCTGAGCCTAAGTAGGGCTGCGACGTTTTGATCTTTCGAGGCCGGGCATGACCTAGAAAAGTGTGTCCGGCCAAAGTGATTGAGCGTGTTGGGTAACGTGGTGCACCCCTGCAGGGAAGATATATATTCGAATACCGTGTCCACGGCAATGGACGTTCAGACTTGTATCCTGATCTATTACAACTAGAACTGGTTACTTGAGATATGTGATGGAGATGTTGGCTCTGGGATTGCTTTCTCGCAGGGAGTCGAGAAAAGATCTCTGGGTGTTAATGCTACAACATGTTTGTTAAATATAAATTGCTATTCTTTACTCTTCTACATGCTGCAAGATGCTTGGAGCTGCTTGAAGATGCTAGTCTTTGATAGGCTAGGCTTTCCCCTATATTCTAGCATTCTGAAGTTCAGTCCACAGATACAACCCTTCCATTTGATACCAATGCATACTTAGTATAGAACTGATGCTTGTGAGTACTTTGGATGAGTACTCACGGTTGCTTTGCTACCCCTTCCCCCCCTTCTTTCTTCTTTCTGGTTGTTGCAACCAGATGGTGAATCTCTGGAGCCAGATACCACCGCCGACGGATACTACTACATGGAGGCCGCCGAAGACCAGGAGTAGTTAGGAGGTCCCAGGAAGGAGGCCTTGCCTCTTTAATCATTGATGTTTGTGCTAGCCTTCTTAAGGCATCCTTGTTTAACTTATGTCTGTACTCAGATATTGTTGCTTCCGGTAACTCTTGTGTATCGAGCTTTTGTATTCGAGCCCTCGAGGCCCCTGGCTTGTAATATAAAGCTTGTATTATTTTAATTTGTGTCTAGAGTTGTGTTGTGATATCTTCCCGTGAGTCCCTGATCTTGACCGTACACATTTGCGTGTATGATTAGTGTACGGTCTATTCGGGGGCGTCACACAGCCAAGGGAGTGTGGAAAAGTGAGCAAAAGTTAAGAGCGTGGGGATGGATGAGTACAACTAAGGAACCAGGGGCACAGATGTAAAAGCCCAAGACCAAAACACTCAAAAGTTTTTGTGGAACCACATTTTATCACGATTTATTTGCTTAAGTGTTGTGGCATGAAAATCAGGGTGTGGCAGCCGTCGTCACAACCCCCGCCGCCTGCACCGCAGATGATGGGTGGGGAAACCCAAAGCTGGACTGGTTGCGGGATCGGGGAGGCTGGGCCACCAGGTGGGCTGCAGCAACTCGAGGCCATCTTGGGGCCCACCAACTCAGAGCTTGGAGTTGATCTGCCTGCTGCAGAGTAGGGCTGCCAGGTGAGTTGCAGCAACTCGAGGCTGTCTTGGGGCCCACCAACTCGGAGCTGGGAGTTGATCTGACCGTTGCTGAGTCAGGCCGCCCCCCGTCTACTGACTAGGGCTCTCTGGATGGGCCTCGGGGCGAGCCAGTCCAGGATCTCCCTCCCCAGCAGATTAGATGGTTGTTGCTACCCCGTGGAATCCCTAACCCTAGCATTGGCTCCCCTGCCGCCCTGGATGAGATCCGCCTCCACGGTCATACCGCTTGCACTCTCTAGCGCTCTCCACCACCCGCTTTGACTAGGTCCTTTACGGAGGTTACGGCCATGCCTCACGTCCGCGATGATGGCACGGCCCGCCCCAAGTGCCGCTTAATGGAGGCCGGCAAGCTGGTCATCGGCCTCCCCCTAAACTCGCCGCCTCGAATCCAACCTCCGCCGCCAGCTCTAGAACGAGCACCCACCTGGGAAGGCTGGGGGCTCGGTATATGGCCGCGACTCCTGCCGCTCTCCTGCGTGGATGAACCAAGGGATCGTTATCGCTCGCCGAAGAACTTGCGGACGCAGCAGCGCTGATCTCCTGTTCAGCAAGGCAGCTGCACCCGCGACCACACCACGACCGTGCGTCCTCCCGCTCCCCAGGCCTCTGCGTGGCTGGGCACACCAGCTCTCCCTATCACCAGCCCGGTCTCCTCACTACCAATCCCCTCCTTGCCGCTGCCAGCCACCTCATGCCCAACCGCAGGCCCCCCCGCCGGCCCACAACAACCATGGCCGGCAGGGCGCCAAGACGAACAAGAGGAAGATGCCACCCCGCCACCAGCCTGGTCAGGCCTCGGCTGCCAACTCCTTTGTTCTGCTCGACCCCTGCCTGAGAAGGAGCTGTAGTCTGTCCAATTCTTCATGTGCGGCAAGCTTGGCCACTACCAAGTCGACTACCCCAACGCCCCCATGTGCTATATGTGCAAGGAAGCGGGACACCCATCCCTCCTCTGCCTCGATCGCTCAGTGGAGGGGGAATTGATGATGTATGGCCATGAAATCGAAGGCCTTGGCTTCTTCCACATGGAGCAATTGCAGCAAGCTTGGCCACTACCAGGTCGACTACCCCAACGCCCCCATGTGCTATGTGTGCAAGGAAGCGGGACACCCAGCCCTCCTCTACCTCGACCACTCATTGGAGGGGGAATTGATGATGTATGGCCACGACATCGAAGGCCTTGGCTTCTTCCACATAGAACTTCTGGAACCCGAGGAGCAAGAACCTTCTCTAATCGCCATTGTCACTGTTTTGAGCAAGGGCGCGGTCTCTCCAGAGCAAATTGCAGTTGAGCTTAAACACCTATGTACCACTGCGGTTGATTGGGATTGGCAAGTTGAGTCCATCGCCAAAAAGCAGTTCTCGGTGGTATTCCCTGACTCCATCAACTTCGGCTACTGTACCCGGAGTGCGGAGATCACACTTGCGCTCAACAAGATGGTTGTGGATATCTCCGCCCCGGATGTCGACCTAGCGGCTGTGGCAGTTCTTGGTACCGCCTAGATCACCATCACGGGTCTTCCGACCATCGCTCGCAAGGAATGGGTCATTCACAGCATGTCCCGATATTGGGCAAAGTGGTCGTCGTAGATGAGCTCTCCCTCCTCAAGGAGAAGGCCGTGCGGGTCAAGGTGCAGTGCCTAGACACCTCCAAGCTCCGGGCCACCGTGCACATGTTCTTCAATCACTTGGGTTACGACCTCAAGATTGCTCCGGGACCGCCCTCGCCCCTCGCTTACCTCCCTCGGCAGGAGGTGGGGATGGTGGTGCCAACACCGTAGATGGTGGTTCGGGTGGACATGGTGGTTACCGTGACCACCGTCTCCACCGCTTGAACCCCTCAGATGATGATGAGGAAGAAACATCGGAGCATAGCCGTTCCCCACCCAAGATCTCTCGGCTCACTCGCATGGTTGTCTTCCCGTCGCCAAGCTCACCGACGCCCTGCTCAACGAGCTCGCGCACCTACCCTCGAGGGTGCACCTCCACACCCCGGTTCTCAGGTGCGGGCCTCCCCACTGTCTCCTTTTTCGAAGGAGGACAGCGACATCTCCTGCATGGGCTTACTGGTGCTCCCTTCCTCCTCGCCTCGCTCACCTTTGCTGCTGCCGCCCGCGCGGCTGCCCCTCTGCTGGAGCTGCTACCTACGGAACCGCCTGTCGCGCCGGTGCTCCCGGCCCCTGGAGTCCTGTTCGATGCGTACCTGGAAGTCTCCAGCCTCCCTCCGGGTGTGGCCACCGATGTCTACTACACAACCTTCTTCTTGTAGATGTTGTTGGGCCGGCAAGTGCACAAGTTTGTTGGATAGTAGCAAATTTCCCTCAAGTGGATGACCTAAGGTTTATCAATCCGTGGGAGGCATAGGATGAAGATGGTCTCTATCAAACAAGCCTGCAACCAAATAACAAAGAGTCTCTTGTGTCCCCAACACACCCAATACAATGGTAAATTGTATAGGTGCACTAGTTCGGCGAAGAGATGGTGATACAAGTGCAATAAAGATAGTAGATATAGGTTTTTGTAATCTGAAATTATAAAAACAGCAAGGTAACTAATGATAAAAGTGAGCGTAAACGGTAATGCAATGATAGGAAACAAGGCCTAAGGTTCATACTTTCACTAGTGCAAGTTCTCTCAACAATAATAACATAGATAGATCATATAACAATCCTTCAACATGCAACAAAGAGTCACTCCAAAGCCACTAATAGCGGAGAACAAACGTAGAGATTATGGTAGGGTACGAAACCACATCAAAGTTATCCTTTTTGATCGATCTATTCAAGAGTTCGTAGTAAAATAACATAGAGCTATTCTTTCCGCTCGATCCATCATAGAGTTCATACTAGAATAACACCTTAAGACACAAATCAACAAAAACCCTAATGTCACCTAAATACTCCATTGTCACCTCAAGTATCAGTGGTCATGATTATACGATATGCGTCACACAATCTCAAATTCATCCAACCAACACAAAGTACTACAAAGAGTGCCCCAAAGTTTCTACCGGAGAGTCAAGAAAACATGTGCCAACCCCTATGCATAGGTTCATGGGCGGAACCCGCAAGTTGGTCACCAAAACATACATCAAGTGGCACGTGATATCCCATTGTCACCACAGATAAACACGGAAAGACATACATCAAGTGTTCTCAAATAAAGACTCAATCCGATAAGATAACTTCAAGAGGGAAACTCAATTCATCACAAGAGAGTAGAGGGGGATAAACATCATAAGATCCAACTATAATAGCAAAGCTCGTGATACATCAAGATCATGCCATAGAGAGAACACGAGAGAGAGAGAGAGAGAGATCAAACACATAGCTACTAGTACATACCCTCAGCCCCGAGGTGAACTACTCCCTCCTCGTCATGGATAGCGCCGGGATGATGAAGATGGCCACCGGTGAGGGATCCCCCCTCCGGCAGGGTGCCAGAACGGGCTCCCGAGAGGTTTTTGGTGGCTACGGAGGCTTGCGACGGCGGAACTCCCGATCTATCTTGATATTTGATGGTTTTAGGGTACTTAGGCTTATATAGGCAAAAGAAGTCGGTCGAGAGGTGCTCGAGGGGCCCACGAGATAGGGGGGCACGCCCAGTAGGGGGGGGGGCGCCCCCTATCTCCTGGCCTCCTCGAGGATCTTCTGACGTGAACTCCAAGTCTCCAGGATGACATTCTTCCAAAATATCACGATGCCGAAGGTTTCATTCCGTTTGGACTCAGTTTGATATACCTTTTCTTCGAAATACTGAAACAGGCAATAAAACAGCAATATGGGCTCGGCCTCTGGTTAGTAGGCTAGTCCCAAAAGTAATATAAAAGTGTAAAATAAAGCCCATAATCATTCAAAACAGATAATAAAATAGCATGAATGCTTCATAAATTATAGATACGTTGGAGACGTCAGCATCCCCAAGCTTAATTCCTACTCGTCCTCGAGTAGGTAAATGGTAAAGAAAGAATTTATGAAGTGTGAATGCTAGAAGGTGCACAAGTTTGATCAATGATAATTTCAATCACCTTTTCTAGCATGATAATATGTCATAACAGTAGTTCATCTCATAAAACTTCTCACGATAAAGTAACAAGCAATTCACATGTCAAAGCATTCTCAGTCATCATTCAGGCAATACTAATGGTTATGGAGTTCACGTCATAAACTTTCTTGAAAACTAGCAAACTTCATTCTCAGTCATCAAACAATTGCAATTCATCTTATTTTCAGGAATAACAAACTCCACATACTCAACTATCATATAGTCTTCTACAATTGCTAACACTCAGGCAATACTAATGGTTATGGAGTTTCAATCGGACACTGAGAAAGATAGGGGCTTATAGTGTTGCCTCCCAACGTATTCACCTTTGGGTGATGTCAACAATAATAGTTCATGCTAACTTACATCCAACTGGATATATATATATCAGGATCACCCCAACACAAAGTGCTTGCCAAAGGATAAAATGAAAAAGGGAAAGGTGAAGATCACCTTGACTCTTGCATAAAAGTAAAAGATATAAAGTAAAAAGATAGCCCCTTCGCAGAGGGAAGCAGAGGTTGTCATGCGCTTTTAGGGTTGGATGCACAAAATCTTAATGCGAATGAACGTCACTTTATATTGCCACTTGTATATGGACCTTTATTATGCAGTCCGTCGCTTTTATTGCTTCGATAACAGGATCGTATAAAGCTATTTTCTTCACACCAAAAGATCATACATATTTAGAGTGCAATTTTTATTGCTTGTACCGATGACAACTTACTTGAAGGATCTTACTCAATCCATAGGTAGGTATGGTGGACTCTCATGGAAAAACTGGGTTTAAGGATCTTTGGAAGCAAAAGTAGTATCTCTACTTGGTGCAAGGAATTTTGGCTAGCATGAGGGGGAAAGGCAAGCTCAACATGTTTGAATGATCCATGACAATATACTTTAACTGAGATGTCGGAAAACATAAACCATTACGTTGTCTTCCTTGTCCAACATCAACTCTTTAGCATGTCATACTTAATGAGTGCTCCCAATTATAAAAGATGTATATGATAGTATATTTATATGTGAAATCTCTCTTCCTTCAATATTTTTTCATGAATTGTTCAAATGACCAATAAGATGCTTGCTAACCTTCAATAGATTTACAACCTCTACTTCTTAGATGTGAAGTCATTACTCCCCATGGGATAAGCAAATGAGACATAAAAAATTTCAGATTTATGACAATCAACTCATTCAACAATTTACTCATAGGATATAAGTGAAGTACACGAGTAATTGAAAAACTACTCCATCAATTGATAGACGAGGGTCAGAATACAACTAAAGAGAGACAACTCAAAAGAACATCTGATTTTCTGAGTTGTGGATGCATAGATTAGTATGTCGAGCAAAGCTCATCATTTCTTCCGGATAACCCATGCAGGAAGGTAGAGTTAGCAGATTCACAATGTAGAATGAGGAACTCATCAAGAGCACTCTTATTGTGATCTTTTGGTTCAAAGGAACTCCTGCCAAGGATGGTTCATGGTATTTGGAAGAATGATATACCATGGACCTCGCAGTCTATCTCAAAAGTTACTAATAACCTAAAGGAACGAGCAAACACTATCAACATGAAGTGAGTAGGGTGAATATCGGGTTCAAAACCCAGGAGTAGAATACCTACTGACTAAATTGCATCACGGGATGCTTTCGGGAATAAAGGCCAGAATCATCACACTGGGATACAAATCATGGCTAGATTACTAGATGATCCCCTAAGACACCTAGGGTCATAATAATAATTCCAACATATATGTCGAGGCAATAGAATACCTCAACTCAGCAATTAGTGTGATTAACCTGGCCCAAAGGAACATCAAAACTAGAGGGAAAGGATTTGCAAGTGCATCAGATTGTTTAGAAACCTGGGATGACTCGGACAGCATAACGGCTGTAAATGCTCAAAAAGATTGGAGACATGCTACAAAAATGGTGGCATAGCCACTTCGAAGCACAATATCAAGGTTTCGAAATCAACAGTTATGAACATACGGAAGTAGTAAAACTGAACTAAGATTTGAAACTAACAATTCTATAAGTCTATGGATTAGTAACACGTCATCCTGATAGATAGATGAGAAAGCCTAGTTTCTTCATCCCCGTAGAAAAGAAGAGGTTGACTCAGATCAGAAGGGCATAAGGGATAAGGAGTAAAAAGAGCCTTACGTTCCCATCCCACAATCAATTCCCCTACATATAACTAAAGCATTTCTAGACTCAACTTCGACCATTTTGGCTTGGTAATCCTACAGGCAGTCAAGCTCTGATACCAAAGCTGTCAGGACCCCGACTCAATGCCACATCGATCTAGCATGTAACACCTCATATCACTTTGCGGCCTCACACACGGTATTCCCACGGGTGTCGCCTTACCTTTGCCTGGGACCATTTGCGCCTTTTGGCACACGTATATGATAGTGTCGCTAGCATCCATATGATAAGGAGCCCAGGTTGACATGGCTAGTCGTAAACCTAAAGTGGCACAAACTTACAGGGACAGGCATCCATGACCCAGCATCGAACATGTCGGTCATCAGCGAGTGAGTTCCGGGCTGTAGCACTGGGCTAGCAGGACTCCGGTAAACCGGGCTGTAGCGGGCTAACAGGACTTCGGTACTCAACGCGTGACATTTCCCCGAAGGGACAGACACAGGAACGAAGAAGGACACATGCCGGCCAGCCTAAGTGTTCCGGAGCAGTAGCAAGCTACCATGGCTCAATGGAAACACTAGGAGACATTTCCCGGTAAGAGAGGCTACTAAAGATAAACAACTAGATAGTCAAATCCCACACATACCAAGCATTTCAATCATACACACAATATGCTCGATATGTGCAAATACAACAAGGCATCACAACATGACTCTACAACACAAGTATTTATTCAATAGGCTCCGAGGAGCGAGATATTACAAACATGGGTCTTACGACCCAACATTCAGAGCATACAGATCAAGCACATGTNTATTTAATTTGGAGTTACGGTTGAATTTCTATGAATTTTAGAAGTTTAGAGCATTTTCTGGAATTTCCTGTGTAGAAATAAATACAGAAAATACTTATTGCATCAGCATTGCGTCATTCTGACGTCAGCAGTCAACGAGGCCGGTCTAGGTCAAACCTGACGTGTGGGGTCCACATGTCAGTGACTAACTAACTAATCTAAATTAATTAGTGTTAAACTACTACTAACTAAAATTGTCAGTGGAGTAACTAAACTTAATTAAAAACTAATCCAGGATTAGCTGGGGCCTAGGCCCACTCGTCAGTGACTCAGGCAAAAGTCAAACTGGGGTCAAACCTGGTCAAACTCGCTGGAGTTGACCGGGGCTCGTCGCCGGCAGGGCCAGAGACGGCGAAGGGGCTCGGGATTCCTCTATGGGGCTCCGTTTTGAGCGCGGTTTGCTGCTACGGCTTGCTGGAGCTCTCGCGCATCTAGTGGTGGCGGCGACAGCAGCTGGGATGGCCGGAGTTGACGGCGGCAACCATTTCTGCGGCGGCCGGAGTTCGGCAACAACGGTGTGGGCGGTGCGAGGCACGGGAGGAACCGTGGACAGTCGTGTTCAACTCACGGGAGTGCGGTGAGCTCAGTGGTAAGCTCAGACGCGTGCTTGCACGGCCGTAGCCGCAGTGGCGACATGGCCGGCGGCGAGGAGCAATCGGCTCCGATGGCTATGGTGGCTAGAAGGCGCGGACGAGCATGGGGAGAGAGGGGAAAGAGGCATGGGCTCACGGAGAATCCGGTAGAGGCAACAGCGAGGCCGGGGAGGGACTGGAGCTCGCGAATCCCCGAAGAGTTCGCCGGCGGCCAGAGGTTGAAGACGATGCCGTGGACGACGCTGTAGGGCTTCCGGCGGGGCGCGGCTGGGTGGAGAGGAAGGGGGCGTCACAGCGGAGCTCGGGGGCACGTCGGAGGGGCTCGGAGATGGCTGTGGCCGTGGGGGAGCTCGTCGGCGAGGACGCGGCTGCGTCGGCCATGGCGTAGAGGAAGCAAGGGAGAGAGCACGGGGGAGAGTGAGGTGTCGGATGGACCGGGGCGACACCGGGGAGGCGTTCACGGCGTCGAAGCGGTGACCAGGTGTGATAGCCTGGCTTATTAGGGATGATAGACTACTCATATCAATAAGGAATTCCTTCTTTTCTGGAAGCCCATTCGGACAGAACTCCAAAGTTAAGCGTGCTCAGCTTGGAGTAGTTTCAGGATGGGTGACCGACCAGGAAGTTGCTCCCGGGTGCGCACGAGTGAGGACAAAGTGTGCAGAAAAGACTAGTATTGATCTGTGGGGCCAGTCTAGATCCCGCCAGGAGTAACGATCACCGGCGGGTGTGTCCGGGGCGTTACACCAGGTGATGCAGACGAGTAGGGTGGTGGCGTGGCGAGCTCGGGCGCGTGCGCCGTGTCCCTCCTCTGCCTATTGGCAGAGGTAGGCGATGACTGGCATGGGCCAGCACAGTGCTGGGCCGGCCAGTGGGCTGCCAGGTGGGCTGCGCCAGGTAAGTGGCTGGATCCTTTCTCTCTCTCCTTTTTCTATTTATTTCAGTTTTCTATTATTCTATAAATTTTAAGGGCTTTATTTAAAATACTTAAACAGATCCAAAAATCATGAAACTAATCATGGCTACTGTTTAGAATATATCCAACAGTAAACATTTTGGTTTATGATTATTTGAGCATTTAAAATATTTTATAGTATTTAAATGCCCAAATGCAAATAGAGTATGATTTAATTCAGAGCCCAATATGTCCTGCAAAAATATAAACCATTTTTGGTAGATGCTTTCACCTCAAACCAGAAATATTGAACATTTTTAGAGGGCATTTTGAGTTCAATGAAAAAGATTTTATTTTGACCCTAGTTGAATTCATTTGGTGCTAGGGTTTAAGCATCCCCATTTCAAGTTAACTGGAATTTAAACATGATGCAACACCAGATGCTAGCACTAGGCATTAACAGAACTAGGGATGTGACAACTCACCCCCACTAACCAAGAATCTCGACCCGAGATTCAAGCGTAGGGTAAGATGAAAGGGAAGCACAAACTAATATAATCTTCACGATCTAAGTTGCACTTCAAATGAACGTTGATTCGATCACCATCATTGTCTTGAAGTCTTGCTCTGAGAACTCCATCCCACATGACAACAAGTAGAAAGGAAGAATTTTAGAAGAATCGATCTTCCTGAGATTCGAGCAACTTAGGATCATATTAATGATCACAAGATCAATTCACGTAATGAGACATAGAAACATCTCTGGAGCTGAGAGGCAAAACATGCATCAGGAGGGACGGAGGAAGCAATTTGACGAGGGTTCCAAGCAGCGAGGGTAAACTGCCATGATTCCATAACGGGGCACCTTAGGGAAGGTGGCTCGTAGAATCATCCCTTAAGTGGCAAAAAGAATTACCTTTGATTCAAAGATCACTGAGGCTCTTTATACCAGCTTAAGGCAAAACACAATCGATCATTTGAAGGAGTCCGAAAGAAAGACATTCTCGGCCAGAATGGATGATGTGGACCACCTTGTTGAAGATAACACAAGGGATGATTTTGCCTATCATCGGAAATGGATGGGACCCAAGATAGGATGGCACAATGACAGTGCAAGTTGGGAACAAAATACAAGTGCTGGGAATGATTCCAGTAACTGGGGAGAAACTCAATAGCAGAGAGTGATTCCACTATTGGAATGGTTATAGCATAACCGGGGAAACTGAGAACAATCCCGGTTAGAAACTATGATAGCACCTAATGCTTGTGCGTGCTTTCAAGAACTTGAGCATTTCCATATTCATCAAGGTTTTACCAATATCCGTGTCAGGGATCCTGGCAACACAACATACTACCATGACGAATGCCGGTGGAGGATGCAGATACAAAGGAAGACAACACTTTCTCAGATTTCACCTTAGCGGGGCCAAGGGGGCTAAATCTGGATGATCGACCGAGAGACATTTAGCACTCCGCTTCTAATGTTCTCCTTGATGTGCTAGCGTAACCCATTTGCATGGTTTGGTATCTAGAACATCAAGTAAAAGGTCGGACTTCGGGAGCACAAAAGAAAATCCATAAGGAACAACTAAGGAGTAAATCCTATGAAGTCCTTATGGGGAGGTGATCAACTTCCTCAACCAAGATACTATAATAATAGGCCTTCTAGCTAGTTGGGTTGGCCACGACATCCACTTTACCGGTTACAGTGAGACCATTATTATCATTCTTGGGAAACGTTCCAACCATCATATCTGCCCGAGATTCAGATCTGGTTGGTGTTAGGATATTCCAGACTCATCAAGTCTAGAAATAAAAATGAAAGTTTGCAACACAAAACGACGAGATAACGTTGCGAGACTCTCAGGAGATGAGCTACGATAGCAAGCTCCAAAACAAGAGCTGGTTCTACTACATACATGTGAGCACGTTATCCAAGACAAGAATGACCACATAGTAGTCTTATATGTAAAAATACTACCGAGTTCTGGTTGGGAATCACCATCGAGGATATCGAAGCCCTTGCATAAGTCCGGATCCTAAGAAGAACTTCTTCTCCTTGAACAAATTAATCAGTGGCTTGGTGTGCTAGGAACACATATGGAGTGTAGGTAATTAATCTACCAAACCATAGAATACTTCGCACGTATGCATGACTGATTTGGGATGATTCCAAGGGAAACAAAACAAACCTTTCTTGAACTCATGGCGGCAACTTGCATCAATGCACATGAATTCGAGGAAGTCACTTCTTTCATCCAAGCATATTCTTCATGAACGAAACACGAAGATAATGCTTATATAAGTTTCCAACACTAGCTTAATGTTCAACACGAATCATGGGGGAGACAAAATGCTGCTGATGGACTCAACAGCAACTCATCGGAATTTCCATATCACTGAACTTCCACCATTATGTGAACAATGTGATAGTATTGGTCAGACCAAAAGATGTAATGGTGTATGCTCAAGGAATCAACCACGAGTAAGACAACATTACGTATATCGTTGGTTCTAACTTGATTTGACGATGGCCCTCACTCAAATCAAGGTTTGGGCAAGATGATAGGTTCAACAACTGATCACGAGGACCAATCGATGAAGAAATCATCTTTCTACAACAAACACACAAACACAAGATATCCCTTTCGAAATGAACTAAGTTAGGCAAGCTTTTATCTTCCAACTCTCCAAGTTGCTGTTCAGCTTAACCAACTAGCTTAGGGGTATCCAACACAGATTCTTGGAGAAGGGGTGGTTTATAAGAAATCCAACTTGATCACGAGCTCAACATAACAGTCAGGGGATAACCTGGTAACACTTCCGAGAAGATATTCGGAAAATCACGAACCACCGATATGCTATTAAGCTCGAGAACAATCTTGCTTTTGAGGGCAGGATGATATGATCAAATGAGCGAGGACTTGACAAGATCCTAACTCATCAATCGAAGTGTGCACCAGGAAAATGGACTAGGTGGCACAATCAACCTTAGGGTGATGATTCAATAATCAACACGCTAAGAATGAGAATATTGTCCATTAACTACCAAGCAACAGAGTTACTAGGAGTATTGATTTCACACATCATGGTTCACTTGCCGGCATTCCGGTTGCGACAACACGGGACCGAGAAATGAAAAATGATGGCAAGAGGTATCACTGCGTCAAGAATTCATGAGAGATGGTGCAATTCTCATGACAATCCTCACATAAAGGGGGTAATACTCCAGGGTAGACCAGAATCAAAAGCTAGGTTGGCATTTTGATTTGCGAGATACAACTACTTTGACCCAATCCTGGATATAGATGAGGTACTGGAGTTTGTTTCTCCTTGTCATTCCAGAATAGAATGGCTTGACGGACCACAAGAGTAATAGGCATCGATAAACGAATGCACGCATACTCTTGACTATCAATTGATAGACGAGGGTCAGAATACAACTAAAGAGAGACAACTCAAAAGAACATCTGATTTTCTGAGTTGTGGATGCATAGATTAGTAAGTCGAGCAAAGCTCAGCATTTCTTCCGGATAACCCATGCAGGAAGGTAGAGTTAGCAGATTCACAATATAGAATGAGGAACTCATCAAGAGCACTCTTATTGTGATCTTTTGCTTCAAAGGAACTCCTGCCAAGGATGGTTCATGGTATTTGGAAGAATGATATACCACGGACCTCGCAGTCTATCTCAAAAGTTACTAATAACCTAAAGGAACGAGCAAACACTATCAACATGAAGTGAGTAGGGTGAATATCGGGTTCAAAACCCAGGAGTAGAATACCTACTGACTAAATTGCATCACGGGATGCTTTTGGGAATAAAGGCCAGAATCATCACACTGGGATACAAATCATGGCTACATTACTAGATGATCCCCTAAGACACCTAGGGTCATAATAATAATTCCAGCATATATGTCGAGGTAATAGAATACCTCAACTCAGCAATTAGTGTGATTAACCTGGCCCAAAGGAACATCAAAACCAGAGGGAAAGGATTTGCAAGTGCATCAGATTGTTTAGAAACCTAGGATGACTCGGACAACATAACGGCAGTAAATGCTCAAAAAGATTGGAGACATGCTACAAAAATGGTGGCATAGCCACTCCGAAGCACAATATCAAGGTTTCGAAATCAACAGTTATGAACATACGGAAGTAGTAAAACTGAACTGAGATTTGAAACTAACAATTCTATAAGTCTATGGATTAGTAACACGTCATCCTGATAGATAGATGAGAAAGCCTAGTTTCTTAATCCCCATAGAAAAGAAGAGGTTGACTCAGATCAGAAGGGCATAAGGGATAAGGAGTAAAAAGAGCCTTACGTTCCCATCCCACAATTAATTCCCCTACATATAACTAAAGCATTTCTAGACTCAACTTCGACCATTTTGGCTTGGTAATCCTACAGGCAGTCAAGCTCTGATACCAAAGCTGTCAGGACCCCGACTCAATGCCACATCGATCTAGCATGTAACACCTCATATCACTTTACGGCCTCACGCACGGTATTCCCACGGGTGTCGCCTTACCTTTGCCCGGGACCGTTTGCGCCTTTTGGCACANTTCTGAAGATAATATAGTTCTTCATTGGTGTCATCGATCTCGTCGTCGGAGTCACGTCTATCGAGAGGGGACAAACACCGACAAACAAAGAAGAACACAATCAATGCAATGCACAATATGATGCATGATCATGACATGGCAATATGATGTGGTTTGAACTAATGCAACTAGCAGCAGGTTAAATGGAGTTGGTTTGAATCCAAGATTCAAAATCAAACTCCATATGTGAAGGTTTAAATGTCATTTATATGACTTGTGCTAAAAAGCAGCTATAAGTTGTTCTAACATGCATGAAAATGGTACAGATGGATAGATTGGATTTTTCTGATCATTTTTCATATATAAATTATTTAATTTGGAGTTACAGTTGAATTTCTATGAATTTTAGAAGTTTAGAGCATTTTCTGGAATTTCCTGTGTAGAAATAAATACAGAAAATACTTATTGCGTCAGCATTGTGTCCTTCTGACGTCAGCAATCAACGAGGCCGGTCCAGGTCAAACCTGACGTGTGGGGTCCACACGTCAGTGACTAACTAACTAATCTAAATTAATTAGTGTTAAACTACTACTAACTAAAATTGTCAGTGGAGTAACTAAACTTAATTAAAAACTAATCCAGGATTAGCTGGGGCCTGGGCCCACTCATCAGTGACTCAGGCGAAAGTCAAATTGGGGTCAAACCTGGTCAAACTCGCCGGAGTTGACTGGGGCTCATCGCCGGCATGGCCAGAGACGGCGAAGGGGCTCGGGATTCCTCTATGGGGCTCCGTTTTGAGCGTGGTTTGCTGCTACGGCTTGCTGGAGCTCTCTCGCATCTAGTGGTGGTGGCGACAGCAGCTGGGATGGCCGGAGTTGACGGCGGCGAGCATTTCCGCGGCGGCCGGAGTTCGGCAACAACGGTGTGGGCGGTGCGAGGCACGGGAGGAACCGTGGACAGTCGTGTTCGACTCGCGGGAGTGCGGTGAGCTCAGTGGTAAGCTCGGACGCGTGCTTGCACGGCCGTAGCCGCGGTTGCGACATGGCCGGCGGCGAGGAGCAATCGGCTCCTATGGCCATGGTGGCTAGAAGGCGCGGACGAGCATAGGGAGAGAGGGGAAAGAGGCGTGGGCTCACGGAGAATCCGGTAGAGGCAACGGCGAGGCCGGGGAGGGACTGGAGCTCGCGAATCCCCGAAGAGTTTGCCGGCGGCCAGAGGTTGAAGACGATGCCGTGGACGACGCTGCAGGGCTTCCAGCGGGGCGCGGCTGGGTGGAGAGGAAGGGGGCATCACGGCGGAGCTCGGGGGCACGTCGGAGGGGCTCGGAGATGGCTGTGGCCGTGGGGGAGCTCGTCGGCGGGGACGCGGCTGCGTCGGCCATGGCGTTGAGGAAGCGAGTGAGAGAGCAGGGGGGAGAGTGAGGTGTCGGATGGACCGGGGCGACAACGTGGAGGCGTTCGCGGCGTCGAAGCGGTGACCAGGTGTGATAGCCTGGCTTATTAGGGATGATAGACTACTCATATCAATAAGGAATTCCTTCTTTTCTGGAAGCCCATTCGGACATAACTCCAAAGTTAAGCGTGCTCATCTTGGAGTAGTTTCAGGATGGGTGACCGACCAGGAAGTTGCTCCCGGGTGCGCACGAGTGAGGACAAAGTGTGCAGAAAAGACTAGTATTGATCTGTGGGGCCAGTCTAGATCCCGCCAGGAGTAACGATCACCGGCGGGTGTGTCCGGGGCGTTACAAGTTGGTATCAAAGCCGACCCTCGCGGTTACACGGATGGTTGCGGACAGGTGCACGGTCATGTTGTGCATGACATTTGTGACCCGTCGTGGCACACGGCATGGCACATGTGCCGGACTGGAAGCACAGACGTATGTGCCAAGAGGGAATGTTCCTGTGGCCCGACGAGGACGTCGGTTCCTCTGAGTGGGGGTGTATGTGATAGCTTGGCTTATTAGGGATGATAGACTACTCATATCAATAAGGAATTCCTTCTTTTCCGGAAGCCCATTCGGACAGAACTCCAAAGTTAAGCGTGCTCAGCTTGGAGTAGTTTCAGGATGGGTGACCGACCGGGAAGTTGCTCCCAGGTGCGCACGAGTGAGGACAAAGTGTGCAGAAAAGACTATTATTGATCTGTGGGGCCAGTCTAGATCTCGCCAGGAGTAACGATCACCGGCGGGTGTGTCCGGGGCGTTACACCAGGTGATGCAGACGAGCAGGTGGTGGCGTGGCGAGCTCGGGCGCGTGCGCCGTGTCCCTCCTCTGCCTATTGGCAGAGGTAGGCGATGACTGGCATGGGCCAGCACAGTGCTGGGCCGGCCAGTGGGCTGCCAGGTGGGCTGCGCCAGGTAAGTGGCTGGATCCTTTCTCTCTCTCCTTTTTCTATTTATTTCAGTTTTCTATTATTTTATAAATTTTAAGGGATTTATTTAAAATACTTAAACAGATCCAAAAATCATGAAACTAATCATGGCTACTGTTTAGAATATA
>NC_057801.1:560058257-560091048 GCF_018294505.1 Triticum aestivum
GGAAGCTTATCATGTCTGAGTACAGACATCTACAAATGAAAAAGGCTAAGAAGCCTAACTATCTACTAGATCCTGCCGAGGGCACAAGATCGTAGCTGAGGTAACAAGCTAAACGTCGAAGTCCACGCGGAACTACTAGCGAGACCGAGGTCTCTCTGCAAAAACATAAAATAGGCAAACGTGAGTACAAATGTACCCAACAAGACTTACATCAGAACTAACTACATATGCATCATTATCAACAAAGGGGATGGTGGGGTTTAACTGCAGCAAGCCAGCTTTGACTCAGTGGCTATCCTAAACTACAACTGCAAGTAACTCTTTTGAGGTGGCGCACACGAGTCCACATGTTCACCATATCAATACACCACTATGGATCCGCTCCCGTCTCCCTACGAGAACGCCATCCATAGCACTCACGCTTATCTTGCGCATTTTAAAGTATCCACTTTCACTTGTCTATGAACTGTACAGGCAACCCAGAAGTCCTTTTCCGCGGACACGGCTATTCGAATAGATGATGTTAACCCTGCAGGGGTGTACTTCTTCACACACGCTCTCACCACTTACCGCCGTTTACACGACATGTACTCGGCAACCTTCAAGCGGAAGCCCAACGTGGGTGTCGGCCACGGCCTACCTAAACACTCAAGTCTCTAGTCCAGGTTTATCGCCTATTCGGGTTCCATCCATGAGGAGATCCGGCCGGAGTTTCGCTCACAGCCCCAAACGATGTGTGCAGGGTTCCCGGGACACCAAACAGGCGCCCTGTACACCGTGCCACGTGCCTACCATATCACAGCCCACCCCTTCGGTCAGCACTGCCCACGGCCTCCAGCATACTACAAACACCAGAAACTACTTGCAACTCCTGGACAGAGGACTAGGGTGAATAAGAAGCGGAGAGGGTCCATTGGTTTCGGGCCCAATGCATGGTAGTAACTGTATCATGGATCACAAAAACAGAACTCAGTTCCTGAGGACGGCTGCAATGAGACAACCCACCATGTACTCCTACATGGCCTCTCACCGCTACCTTTACCAAATCGTGTTCACACACTTAGCTCACACACAGTAGGACATGTTCACACACCTCTGATTCATCCCCGATGAATCAGACCTGACTCAACTCTAAGCAGTAGCAGGCATGACAAACAAGCATGAATGAGTAGGCACATCAGGGCTCAAACAACTCCTACTCATGCTAGTGGGTTTCATCTATTTACTGTGGAATGACTGGTCATGCAAAGGATAGAGCGGTTCATCNTATTTAATTTGGAGTTACAGTTGAATTTCTATGAATTTTAGAAGTTTAGAGCATTTTCTGGAATTTCCTGTGTAGAAATAAATACAGAAAATACTTATTGCGTCAGCATTGTGTCATTCTGACGTCAGCAATCAACGAGGCCGGTCCAGGTCAAACCTGACGTGTGGGGTCCACACGTCAGTGACTAACTAACTAATCTAAATTAATTAGTGTTAAACTACTACTAACTAAAATTGTCAGTGGAGTAACTAAACTTAATTAAAAACTAATCCAGGATTAGCTGGGGCCTGGGCCCACTCATCAGTGACTCAGGCGAAAGTCAAATTGGGGTCAAACCTGGTCAAAACTCGCCGGAGTTGACCGGGGCTCGTCGCCGGCAGGGCCAGAGACGGCGAAGGGGCTCGGGATTCCTCTATGGGGCTCCGTTTTGAGCGTGGTTTGCTGCTACGGCTTGCTGGAGCTCTCTCGCATCTAGTGGTGGTGGCGACAGCAGCTGGGATGGCCGGAGTTGACGGCGGCGAGCATTTCCGCGGCGGCCGGAGTTCGGCAACAACGGTGTGGGCAGTGCGAGGCACGGGAGGAACCGTGGACAGTCGTGTTCGACTCGCGGGAGTGCGGTGATCTCAGTGGTAAGCTCGGACGTGTGCTTGCACGGCCGTAGCCGCGGTTGCGACATGGCCGGCGGCGAGGAGCAATCGGCTCCGATGGCCATGGTGGCTAGAAGGCGCGGACGAGCATAGGGAGAGAGGGGAAAGAGGCGTGGGCTCACGGAGAATCCGGTAGAGGCAACGGCGAGGCCGGGGAGGGACTGGAGCTCGCGAATCCCCGAAGAGTTCGCCGGCGGCCAAAGGTTGAAGACGATGCCGTGGACGACGCTGCAGGGCTTCCGGCGGGGCGCGGCTGGGTGGAGAGGAAGGGGGCGTCACGGCGGAGCTCGGGGGCGCGTCGGAGGGGCTCGGAGATGGCTGTGGCCATGGGGGAGCTCGTCGGCGGGGACGCAGCTGCGTCGGCCATGGCGTTGAGGAAGCGAGGGAGAGAGCAGGGGGGAGAGTGAGGTGTCGGATGGACCGGGGCGACACCGGGGAGGCGTTCGCGGCGTCGAAGCGGTGACCAGGTGATGCAGACGAGCAGGGTGGTGGCGTGGCGAGCTCGGGCGCGTGCGCCGTGTCCCTCCTCTGCCTATTGGCAGAGGTAGGCGATGACTGGCACGGGCCAGCATAGTGCTGGGCCGGCCAGTGGGCTGCGCCAGGTAAGTGGCTGGATCCTTTCTCTCTCTCCTTTTTCTATTTATTTCAGTTTTCTATTATTCTGTAAATTTTAAGGGCTTTATTTAAAATACTTAAACAGATCCAAAAATCATGAAACTAATCATGGCTACTGTTTAGAATATATCCAACAGTAAACATTTTAGTTTATGATTATTTGAGGATTTAAAATATTTTATAGTATTTAAATGCCCAAATGCAAATAGAGTATGATTTAATTCAGAGCCCAATATGTCCTGCAAAAATATAAACCATTTTTGGTAGATGCTTTCACCTCAAACCAGAAATGTTGAACATTTTTAGAGGGCATTTTGAGTTCAATGAAAAAGATCTTATTTTGACCCTAGTTGAATTCATTTGGTGCTAGGGTTTAA
Source organism: Triticum aestivum (assembly GCF_018294505.1). Lineage (NCBI taxonomy): Eukaryota > Viridiplantae > Streptophyta > Magnoliopsida > Poales > Poaceae > Triticum > Triticum aestivum. Next base: position 560,061,164 of record NC_057801.1, read on the forward strand.
GCATCCCCATTTCAAGTTAACTGGAATTTAAACATGATGCAACACCAGATGCTAGCACTAGGCATTAATAGAACTAGGGATGTGACAAATATCTACTGTATTCCCACTTATATATGGTTCATACCCTCCGATACTACTCATAGATTCACCAAAATAAGCAAACAACACATAGAAAACAGAATCTGTCAAAAACAGAATAGTCTGTAGTAATATTGTAACGCCCTCGATGCGACTATATCTCCCACGTGTCGAGGCACGACTTAGAGGCATAATCGCATCGAAGGCATATGTCGCAAGTGAGGTAATATTCACACAACCCATGTAATACATAAGGGAAAGAGATACATAGTTGGCTTACAATCGCCACTTCACACAATTACATGAATAAAGCATTACATCATCCAGATACAATCAAGGTCCGACTACGGAACCAAAATAAAAGAAGAACCCCAAATGCGACAAAGGTCCCCGATCGACCCCAACTGGGCTCCACTACTGATCAACTAGAACGGAAACAACACAAAGGACAAGATCTTCATCGAGCTCCTCCTGAGCTTGGTTGCGTCATCTGCACAGACTCATCGGCACCTGCAAGCTGGTTTTGGAAGTATCTGTGAGCCACGGGGACTCAGCAATCTCACACCCGTGAGATCAAGACTATTTAAGCTTATAGGAAGGATGGAGTAATGAGGTGGAGCTGCAGCAAGCGGCTAGCATATATGGTGGCTAACAAACGCAAATGAGAGCGAGAAGAGAAGGCAAAGCACGGTCGATAAAAGTATGATCAAGAAGTGATCCTATAACAACCTACGTCAGGCATAACTCCAACAACCATGTTCACTTCCCGGACCCCGCCGGAAAGAGACCATCATGGTTACACACGCGGTTGATGTATTTTAATTAAGGTCAACTTCGGGTTTTCTACAACTGGACGTTAACAAATTCCCATCTGCCCATAACCGCGGGCACGACTTTCGAAAGTTCAAATCCCTGCAGGGGTGTCCCAACTTAGCCCATGACAAGCTCTCACGGTCAACGAAGGAATAGACCTCCACCCGAGACATTCCGATCAGACTCGGTATCCCGGTACAACAAGACATTTCGACAGGGTAAAACTAAACCAGCAACACCGCCCGAATGTGCCGACAAATCCCGATAGGAGCTGCACATATCTCTTTCTCAGGGCACACTCAGATTGTCCTAGGTACGGGTAGGCCAGCCCAGAGTTGCCCCTGGTAGCCACCGGTAGCTGACAGGTGGACCAACACTCAGAGGAGCACTGGCCCCGGGGGGGGGGGGTAAAATAATGATGACCCTCAGGAGCGCGACTCCCAAGGGAAAAGAAAAGGCTAGGTGGCAAATGGTAAAACCAATGTTGGGCATTGCTGGAGAAGCTTTACTTAAGGCGAACTGTCAAGGGGTTCCCATTATAGCCCAACCGCGTAAGGGACGCAAAATCCGGGAACATAACACCGATATGACGGAAACTAGGGCGGCAAGAGTGGAACAAAACACCAGGCATAAGGCCGAGCCTTCCACCTTTTACCAAGTATATAGATGTATTAATTAAGTAAGATATATTGTGATATCCCAACAAGTAAACATGTTCCAACAAGGAACAACATCTCCATGTTCGAACAAGGAACAAACTTCGATCTTCACCTGCAACTAACAACGCTATAAGAGGGGCTGAGCAAAGCGGTAACATAGCCAATCAACGGTTTGCTAGGACATGGTGGGTTAGAGGTTGAACATGGCAATTTGGGTGGCTGACAAGCAAGTGGTAGGCATCATAGCATTGGCATGGCAAAAGAGCGAGCAAACTAGCATAGCAAAGATAGTAGTGATTTCGAGGGTATGATCATCTTGCCTGAAATCCCGCAAGGAAGAAGAACGAGTCCATGAAGAAGACAAACGGACGTAGTTGAACGGATCCTCACAAACGCGACGTTATCGGAACCAACCCGAAGAAACAATCACCGGAAAAGAAGCACACAACATAGTAAATAACCAACACATCAACATGGCATGATGCACAAACGAGTATGATGCATGTCCGGTTTAATGAAGCATGGCATGGCAAAGTGCACAAGCAGTTCTACAAATTAAGTGGAGATCAATATGCAACGAGTTGCATATTGACGAAACACCACAACAAGTTATTTAGTTTGATCTTGTTTATGTACTCAACAATATTAAATGTTGGTTAACATGGAAAGAGGGTGAAGCAAAGTAAAACTACCTATCTAGTCAAGTTTAAATGAGGCCGGAAGCAACGAACAACAATTCCGGAAACTCCCATATGCATATTTTAGATTAGGTCCTGTTCTGCCCTAAACACAATTTTAGAGTTGTTTAAAATGCAAATAAAGGTCACCATGATAAACTAGGCAAAATTCTACCCCATTTACATATAAAGTTTATTTAAAACCGAGCTATGGTTATTTAGTTATGAAATAAAGCATTTTAGCAATTTAATGCAACAACAAGTTTAAACATTTTAAATGTTGTTATCATGATGCGGATGACATATGCAAGTTTTATGCAATTTTTATGAAAATGTTGACATGAGCATGATACGAGGCATTTGGTCACCATGGCGGAATGAAAAGGGTGCCACGGCGGCGAGACAAAATGGTGCCACGGCAACATTCCGGTCCCGGTAACTCATGGAGATACCGATGCAAAAGGAGGCGTGCCGATGTGCGCAACATGCTAGAGATGGTGGGGTGCTCCCGTCTACCGGGTTCCCACGGGATAGTGGCATGGAAACGAGTGACAAACAGACACGATGCAAACAACGGGCATCTCATACAACATGCATTCGGTCCACGAACATCGTCTCGGTGTTATACCTTCGAAGCGTGCATTTCGGGCGGATCGAGTTCGTAGAGGGAAGTAGACGTTCACGGGTCGTCGTGGAGGTAGACGTTCATGGGCGTCGTGGAAGTAGTGGTACACGTTCGTTTTTCGGGGAGGTACTTGACGAATCCAACATCTTCGGGGCGACGGTAGTGGTTCACGGACGTCGTGGTACTTGTCGGTCCGGTCTTGGTGTAGATGTACATCGCAAACGTAGTGGTACTCGCGGACTTCGGCGCCGGTAGTCATACACGGTTCGTAGGGGTACTTGGCGAATCCACAAGGCGTGCACGGGTCGAAGTGGAACTCTTGACAAAATCCACGGCACTGACTTGGCATGCAACAAGCACGGCGCGATGGGCATGAAGGGCGGCGCTGGTTCTCTGCTCCAACGAAGCAGAACGACGGGCGAGCGGGCGGCCGACCTGGTGTCTTAGAGCAGCGGCAACCATGGCCAAGGTGCGGGAGATGCGGGTCTGCTGTAGGCAAAACAGAGGCGAGGCACTGGCCCCAAACGAAAATGGCGGCAGCAAGAACTCCGGCCGGCGAGGGTGCTGCTTGGGGAGGCGGAGAGGAAGGAGGCGTGGCGCGGGAGGATAAGCAGGGCGCGGTGGAGGAACTGCAGGAGGCGGTCTCGACCATGGCGTCCCTGCAGCAGGAGTGATGATGGCTTGGGGTCCAGGAGGTCAGGCGCGGTGCGGCAAGGGACGGGAGGAGGCGATGGGGATTGGGCACTGGCGAGGCGAGGGAGAGGCCGGGCGCGGAAGACGGCGTCCATGGCGGCATCCATGGCGGCCGGCGCTGAGACGAGGCACGGGGCGGAGATGATGAGCTAGGCGGGCCGAAGCAGATCGGGCGTGGGCGCGTCGGGGTCACCAACGTTTGACAGGGCCGCGGCGGTGGACTTCGGTGTGGAGCCGAACGGAGGCGGGGTGACGATGGCGCTGGAGGGACTTGGCGAGGGAGCGAGGGGGATCGAGGGCTGCGCGTGTGTGTGGCGGCGGTGTGGGAGGACGAGAGGGAGAGGAGGAGATGAGAGTGGTTCGGGCTAGGGTTACGGGGAAAGGTGGGGGCGGCTGGGCCTTGGGCCTAGGAAGACTGGGCCGGCCTGGTGGGGAGGGGAATGGCCAGAGGCCTGGCTGGGCTTACCTCTCTCTTCTCTCTCTCTTATATTTTCTGAAAATAGAAAATAAATCAAGGAAGAAAGGAGAAGAAAGGAAGGTAGAAATAGAATTTTGGGCAAGGGGATTATTTTCCCGGACTCGCAAAAATATGCTCGTTCCAAGAAAAATAGAAAGGGGCATGATTGAAAGATTTAAATTCAAACTCATTTGAAATTCAAATGGGTTTGAACTAGGACTTGATGAAAGGAAGGTCCAAAAATGTTCGGATTTTTGGTGGAGCTCCGGAAAATGATGAAATAATAAATGGCAAAGTTTGGGGACCAAACTTGAAGTAGAAAGGGAGTGGGGATTTTTCAAGTGTGTTTTGGTTAATTCCAAAAGAATGGAATATTTTTATAGCTCCCTAATAATAGTAGGAGACTTTGAATATGTTTTAAAGAGAAATCACTATGTGAATGTCCCTCGATTTGAATGGACCAAAAATCCATACAATTTATTTAGTTGAGGTTTTAAAAATTAATGACATGATGGCATGATGACATGATGCAATGCAACACGCAAGCCAATGACAAGACAACAACAACGAATAACTGAACGACACCTGGCACATTGGTCTCGGGGCGTTACAAATATGTATCAAACGTATACTTCTGGAACTCCAAAAGTCCTACCAAATTAGGAAGTCCTAAACAATTTGTCTACCAATCCATAGCAAGAAGAATCAGATCAGAATCCCGTTTCTGTGAATTAAAAAAACTAATTTACTATGTGCAAAAGTTTCTGATTTTCAGCAGGATCAACACAACTATCACCGTAAGCTATCCTAAAGGTCTAACTTGGCACTTTATTGAAACAAAAGCTATAAAACATGATTACTACAGTAGCATAATCATGTGGACACATAAAAACAGTAAGGGTAAATATTGGGTTGTCTCCCAACAAGCGTTTTTCTTTAATGCCTTTCTAGCTAGGCATGATGATGACAATGATGCTCACACAAAAGATAAGAATTGAAACATAGAGAGAGCATCATGAAGCATATGACTAGCACATTTAAGTCTAACCCTCTTCCTATGCATTGGGATTTTGTGAGCAAACAACTTATGGGAACAATAATCAACAAGCTTAGGAAGGTAACACAAGTATAGCTTCAAGATTTGAAGCACATAGAGAGGAAACTTGACATTATTGCAATTCCTACAAGCATATGTTCCTCCCTCATAATAATGTTCAGTAGCATCATGAATGAATTCAACAATATAACCAGCACCTAAAGAATTCTTTTCATTATCTACTTGCATGGAAGATTTACTACTCTCCACATAAGCAAATTTCTCATGAATAGTAGTGGGAGCAAACTCAACAAAATAATTATCATGTGAGGCATAATCCAATTGAAAACTAAAATCATGATGACAAGTTTCATGGTTATCATTATTCCTAATAGCATACAAGTCATCACAATAATCATCATAGATAGCAACTTTGTTCTCATAATCAATTGGAACCTCTTCCGAAATAGTGGAATCATCACTAAATAAAGTTGACACTCTTCCAAATCCACTTTCATATTCATCACAATAAGATTCAACATCCTCCAAAATAGTGGGATCGCTACTTCCTAAAGTTGACACTCTTCCAAACCCACTTTCATCAATATAATCGTCATAAATAGGAGGCATGCTATCATCATAATAAATTTGCTCATCAAAACTTGGGGGACAAAAAATATCATATTCATCAAACATAGCTTCCCCAAGCTTGTGGCTTTGCATATCATTAGCATCATGGATATTCAAGGAATTCACACTAACAACATTGCAATCATGCTCATCATTCAAAGATTTAGTACCAAACATTTTAATGCATTCTTCTTCTAGCACTTGAGCACAATTTTCCTTTCCATCATTCTCATGAAAGATATTAAAAAGACGAAGCGTACGAGACAGACTCAACTCCATTTTTTTGTAGTTTTCTTTTATAAACTAAACTAGTGATAAAACAAGAAACAAAAAGATTCGATTGCAAGATCTAAAGATATACCTTCAAGCACTCACCTCCCCGGCAACGGCGCCAGAAAAGAGCTTGATGTCTACTACACAACCTTCTTCTTGTAGATGTTGTTGGGCATGCAAGTGCACAAGTTTGTAGGACAGTAGCAAATTTCCCTCAAGTGGATGACCTAAGCTTTATCAATCCGTGGGAGGCGTAGGATGAAGATGGTCTCTCTCAAACAACCCTGCAACCAAATAACAAAGAGTCTCTTGTGTCCCCAACACACCCAATACAATGGTAAATTGTATAGGTGCACTAGTTCGGCGAAGAGATGGTGATACAAGTGCAAAAAAGATAGTAGATATAGGTTTTTGTAATCTGAAATAATAAAAACAGCAAGGTAACAAGTGATAAAAGTGAGCGTAAACGGTATTGCAATGATAGGAAACAAGGCCTAAGGTTCATACTTTCACTAGTGCAAGTTCTCTCAACAATAATAACATAGATAGATCATATAACAATCCTTCAACATGCAACAAAGACTCACTCCAAAGCCACTAATAGCGGAGAAACAAACGTAGAGATTATGGTAGGGTACGAAACCACCTCAAAGTTATCCTTTTTGATCGATCTATTCAAGAGTTCGTAGTAAAATAACATAGAGCTATTCTTTCCGCTCGATCCATCCTAGAGTTCATACTAGAATAACACCTTAAGACACAAATCAACCAAAACCCTAATGTCACCTAGATACTCCATTGTCACCTCAAGTATCCGTGGGCATGATTATACGATATGCGTCACACAATCTCAAATTCATCCAACCAACACAAAGTACTTCAAAGAGTGCCCCAAAGTTTCTACCAGAGAGTCAAGAAAACGTGTGCCAACCCCTATGCATAGGTTCATGGGTGGAACCCGCAAGTTGGTCACCAAAACATACATCAAGTGGCACGTGATATCCCATTGTCACCACAGATAAACACGGCAAGACATACATCAAGTGTTCTCAAATAAAGACTCAATCCGATAGGATAACTTCAAGAAGGAAACTCAATTCATCACAAGAGAGTAGAGGGGGAGAAACATTATAAGATCCAACTATAATAGCAAAGCTCGCGATATATCAAGATCTTGCCATAGAGAGAACACGAGAGAGAGATCAAACACATAGGTACTAGTATATACCCTCAGCCCCGAGGGTGAACTACTCCCTCCTTGTCATGGATAGCGCCGAGATGATGAAGATGGCCACAGAGGGTGAACGGGCTCCCGAGAGGTTTTTGGTGGCTACAGAGGCTTGCGGTTGCGGAACTCCTGATCTATCTTGATATTCGATGGTTTTAGGGTACGTAAGCTTATATAGGCGAAAGAAGTCGGTCGGGAGGTGCTTGAGGGGCCCACAAGACAGGGGGGCGCGCCCATTAGGGGGGCCGCCCCCTATCTCCTGGCCTCCTCGAGGATCTTCTGACGTGAACTCCAAGTCTCCAGGATGATATTCTTCCAAAAAATCACGATGCCGAAGGTTTCATTCCGTTTGGACTCTATTTGATATCCCTTTTCTTTGAAATACTGAAACAGGCAATAAAACAACAATATGGGCTGGGCCTCCGGTTAATAGGTTAGTCCCAAAAGTAATATAAAAGTGCAAAATAAAGCCCATAATCATTCAAAACAGGTAATAAAATAGCATGAATGCTTCATAAATTATAGATATGTTGGATACATATCAGCCGCCCAACCCTCCCTCACTGTGGCTACCGAGCATTGGCCCTCTGTTCTTGGGGACATGTCCCTCGTCGCGGACCTGTTGGAGGCGCCCCTTCACGACCCCCACCACTGCTGCCGGTGGCTGCACCGGACTCGTCGGCTAGAAGGGACCGCTGCGTCATCCCCTGCCCCCCGCGGTCTAAGGGTCCCAAACGGGGCTGTTCGGCGCCGACTCTCATCACGACATTGCGGCGGAGCACCCGCATTGACGATTCGCTGCCACCAGGAACCCTGACCCCGTCCATCCCGGAGCGCGGGAAACGGAGGGTCATTGCTCGGTTCCTGGAATCACGTACCTCCATCAGCCCGCCTCCCGGTCTCCATGCTATTTTTTGTGCTCGAGTTGGTGTCGCTGGGGAAGCTCGCAAAGGTAGCCAACGACCCCGGGATTGTGGTCAGGGGGGAAAGGGTCCCCCTTAGTTGAAATCGACGCAATCCAGGCGAAGGAAGTGTTGGATGGTAAACTTGCCGTAACTTGCACTAACTGACCAGGGCTAGGGCCGTGGCTCCGCCCGAGGAAGGGTCCACCTCCAGGCCCGACCTCCCGTCTCAAGGGGAGACTAGTGCTCGTGGTCGCACTCGCTCAAGGACTAATGCTATGCGTCGGGGACAAAGTGCCTCCCTCATCCCAAGGATCAGGACCCCCTCCTCGGTTATCTAATGCAGACACTATTCTGGAATATTCGTGGCTTTGATCAGACTAGCCGCAGCCGCCAACTTGCCGAATACATGCCAGATGAGCGAACTCACACTGTTGCCCTCCAGGAAATGATGCGGTCTGAGTTTTCCCTCTTCGAGCTTAATAGCTTGAGCCCCGACCTCTTTGGCTGGCACTAGCTCCCTTCTAGTGGGAGCACACGCCACTCCGGAGGCATCCTTCTAGGGGTGAAGGACGCCTCCTTTGAGGTGGGAAGCATGGACCAGGAGAGTTTTTCTTTAGCATGGAGGTGTTTGAACGCTACATGTGCTTCAAGTAGGAAATCATCATTGTCTATGGTCTGGCGGATCACCGCTACTCGTCCGCATTTCTTGCGGAGCTTAGTACCGAAGATCTCGAATGCCCAGTTGCCGGCCATGGTGGGCGGTGACTTCAATCTCATCCGCCACCCGGACGACCAACGCAACGGTAACATCAACTTCCCTCGAATGCAGCTCTTCAATGACTACATTGCTGATTCGGGGCTGCGGGAGCTGGACCCCATTGGTGCCCGATTCACCTGGACAAATAAACAGGTGTCCCTGACCCTTTCCATCCTTGATCGCGGTTTCATGTCGCCGGACTAGGAGCTCAAGTGCCCCTCGACCTTGCTCCGGGAGATCACTCAGATTGGGTCCGGCCATATCCCGCTCCTCCGCGGAGGAAAGGCCACACCCCCACCGAGGTTCCGCTTCGAGAACTTATGGCTTCAGCACGGTCCTATCTAGATGGATGGCAGCCCAGTCCGAGCCACACCGACACATCTCTGTCGCAAATGATTGGCACTTTTGTGCCAACTGCGTCGAGCAATTCATGAAATGGCGGGGCGCCAATATTGGTTGGGATCTCCGAGTTAGAAAGCAAAATTTGCTTTCGGCGACCCAAGCCCTGGACCTAAGGGCGGACTTGACTGGCCTGTCTTCGGACAAATGGATGCAGCGCTATGCGCTCGAGGAGGAACTCATGGTCATTTGCATGGATGAGGAGTGCTATTGGTGCCACCACGGTACACAACGTTGAGTGTTGCAAGGGACGCGAACACAACATACTTCCAAGCGGCCGCCAACGGGCCTAGACTTCGCAACACCATCCCCTTTCTTTGGGTGGGTGACACGCTTCTTGATGACCCGTCGGCCATCCGCGCCCACATGGATGGGTTCTACAAAGACCTATTCTCCCCGTCGGCTCTAGGTGGAGCGGCCCTCGCCCCGGATATTTGCCCCCCCACCAAATCTCTGCTGATGCCAACGTGGCTCTCATGGCTCCTTTCGAGGAGGATGAGGTGTGGGCGACGGTCAACGGCATGAACCCTGATTCTGCTCCGGGCCCCGACGATCTCCCGATGCGCTTCTTCCATGTGTTCTGGCCGGCCATGAAACACGAGCTTATGGCCATGTTCCAGGAGTCTTTCTTGGGAGTCTTACATCTATCACACCTCAACTACAGGATTATGACTCTCATCCCTAAGGTGCTGGGCGCATCGAACATCCGACAGTTTCAGACGATCACGGTGATCAATGTGGTCTTCCTCATTATCGCCAAGGCTTACACCAATAGGCGGACCTCTTGGCAGACACCTTGACACACCCCAACCAATCCACCTTCATTCAAGGCCGTTTCATTCTGGATGGGGTGCTTGTATTTCATGAAGTCCTTCATGAAGTCAAAAGCAAACGGCAAAAGGTTGCCTTAAGATCGACTTCCATAAGGCCTATGACACGTTACATTGGCCCTTCCTACGAGAAGTCCTACTTCCCAAGGGCTTCGATGACCGCTGGGTGACGCGCATCATGTAATTGGTGTCTAGTGGTCGCACTGCCGTCAACATTAATAGCGAGGTGGGTCCTTTCTTCCTCTCACTTTGTGGGGTCAGGTAGGGCGACCCCTTTATCCCCCTCTTGTTCACCATGGTGGTTGATGCCCTGGCCGCCATTCTAGACTTGGCCAAGGCGGGCGCCCACATCCGTGGCATCGTCCCGCATCTGGTGGCCCTGGAGGGGTCTCCTTCCTGCAATATGCGGATGACACGATTATCATGGTTGAAGGGTCCGACAACGATATAGCCAACCTAAAATTCCTCTTGCTCTGCTTCCAGCAGATGTCGGGTTTAACCATCAACTTCACTAAGAGTGAAGTTATGGTCCTTAGTTACTCCGCCGAGGAAAGTCAGAGCATTGCGGACCGTCTCAACTGCCCCCTCAGGGATTTCCCAACCATACATTTGAGAAGCTCCATTAGTGACTCCCACCTTTCGGTAGCGGATCTTCGGCCATATGTGACCAAGATCTAACATCGAGTGTGGCCTTGGCAGGGCAGGTGGCTCTCCCAGGTGGCTCGGACGATCCTGATCAACTCGTCCTTGTCGAGTCTCCCCATGTTTATCATGAGCTTCTATAGCCTCCATGAAACCTTGCACGATGAGATCACCAAATTCCTATCAAGGTTTTTTCTGAGCGGGAGAGGGAAACAAGCAAAAGTATCAGATGGTATGGTGGTCGGACATTTGTCGCCCCAAGGACCAGGCGGTCTTGGCATCATGTCCTCGAAGTGCATGAATGTTGACCTACTGTCCAAATGGTTGTGGTGTATCGCTAATATTGAGGGTGGGCTCTAGCTGGACATTATCAAGGAGAAGTACCTCCGCAACCATCCGCTTGCCTTCTGCCAATGCGCGGGAGGGGCCATAGTTCTGGGAATCCATCATCCAGCTCCTTCCAGTGCGGCGCATAGGGTCCTCAATCTCCGTAGGGTCAGGAGCGGCGACCCTCTTTTGGTTCAATCGCTAGGTGTCCGACGAACCCTTTGCAGCTAGATTTCCGGAGCTTTTCTCCATCTGTGTGACCCCACTTGTCTTGGTCGAGACTGCCCTTATTGATTTGGGGAGCCTCGCCTTCCGATGGCCTTTGGGCCTATTGAGCAGGTTGCCTTGGATGAGCTCCTAGCTTGTGTCGCCCTCCACACTCCCAGCCTTGCCCCTGACCGGATTAGGTGGTGTCTCGAGCCGAGCGGATGCTTCTCTAATCAATCCCTTTACCATGACATTGCGGTGTCTCCAGTGCCAGAACCCCTATATGCCATCTGGACAATCTGGCTTCCGCTTAAGATTAGGATTTTCCTATGGCAATGGATCCGCGGGAGGGTACCTTCAGGGGTGGAGGTGCTCAAATGCAATGGCCCAGGGAATGACAAGTGCCCTCTTTGCGATGTTGAGGAAGGTTCAAATCACATCTTCTTCAAGTGTGTGACGGTTCGTTTCCTTTGGAGTTGTTTTCGGGAAGTGGTAGGTGGCAGGTGGTGCCACTCGGACCTCCCGGAACTCTTTGAAGAGATTCAAGACTGCTCTACCGGCACGTGCCACATTAGGTGGCTTGGCGTTGGAGCGCTTGTGTGGACATCCGCAACAAGCTCGTTATTGAAGACTCTCCTCTGCGTCGCTCTTCTGACGCCATCTACAAACTATGTGGTTTTCTACAGCTGTGGAAGCCACTTAGCCGAGGACAGTAGCACGCCGCCATCGACCATGATTGCAGATCTTCGCTCGTTGGCTCATCGCTTGGCGCCCCCTCCCCCCCGCCGCAACCAGATTAGGCCCCTATTTGGCCTGGCGTTGTGGCCTGTGTTAGCCTTTTTTCTTTTCTCTTTAGGGCTTGTTGAGCTGTGCCCTCAGCATTAACCTTGCACTTTTTCGTGCGCTGTTTTTTTGTTTTCTTTCGTGCTCTGTTCGTAACTTGTGGTATCAGTGGTGGTGCTTTATTTATAAAGCGGGGCGTAAAGCCTTTTTCGGTAAATACTAAATCAACTTTCTCCTCTCCCATTTTATAGATGCATCTCATGTACTTGAATGGAGAAAGCGCTATCAAGTTATCTATGGAGTTTGTGACGGTTTATATTATCTTCACCAAAAGCACATCGTTCACCTAGATCTTAAACTTGCAAATATTTTGCTAGATGATAATATGATGCTGGAAGTTGGTGATTTTGGTCTCTTGAGATGCTTCAATGAAAATCAGAGCCGAATTTTACTTCAAAATTGGTCAGAACTCTGTAAGCTTGCTATCAATCTTGGAAACTCTCTTTTGTTATGTATGAATGCATATTGGTCCCTTTTTCTTATGAATTTGACTACATAAATACTCCTGTAGGGGATATATGGCACCTGAATTCTATGGCGGACCGATCACATACAATTTTGATATTTATAGTCTTGATATGATAATCATAGAGATAGTAACAGGAGAGAAGGGATGTCCTAATATTGACAAGGTAAGACAAGGTCGTTCCTATATAAAGTCTTGATTTCAAAATGACTATAGTATCATATTTCCATTTAGCCATAGGACAGTATCATTCTTGGATCACATAGTAGTGCGAAGCACAAATTAGCTGCATGGTATCAAGGCAACCATAAAATTTCTAAATACGTAGGAATAGTAATGTGTTACATAATGCATCTACATAGTACAATATATTCGTAATATGTTACTATGCAAGTTAATTTTTTTACATGCTACTTTCTCAAGATACCTTATCCCTATAGTTTTATAGTGGGTCTCTGTAAGTACCATTTCCTAGCTGAAAATGTTCCTCCTTTCCCAGTTTGAGTTTTAGCTAAGGTCTCACAGTGTCGGTGTGTACTTTCTGCTTGGCATAGTGATCTGTTAAGATTTTATAGCTCCTTTTTTTAATACATGTCTGTTCTTTTTACCAAAGCGTGGAAGGCGCTGATGAGTCAAGTGTGAAGTCTGCTATCACTTCGAGCCTGTTGCTGGGGCTGTTATGTAGCTTATCCATTAGACCTATTTGAAGAGGGTTCCGTTACTAACATGTTTACTTCCATTGTAGGTAACGTATTTGGTTTCAAAGCGTGCTCTACGTTTGGAGGATCTACGAATTCCCCCTACTTATTCAAAAACTTTCCAAGGCCCGCCTCATGGTATCCAAGTTGAAAGAGATAACTTGAACAAGTATGGTCGTCCTTTATTGGGATGTACTATTAAACCAAAATTAGGATTATCCGCAAAAAATTATGGTAGAGCGTTTATGAGTGTCTACGTGGTGGACTTGATTTTACCAAAGATGATGAAAACGTAAACTCACAACCATTTATGCGCCGGAGAGACCGTTTTGTCTTTTGTGCTGAAGCTATTTATAAATCACAGGCCGAAATCGGTGAAATCAAGGGGCATTACTTGAATGCGACTGCGGGTACATGTGAAGAAATGATTAAGAGAGCTGTATTTGCAAGAGAATTAGGGGTTCCTATTCTAATGCATGACTACTTAACTGGGGGATTCACCGCAAATACTACTTGGCTCATTATTGCCGCGACAATGGCCTACTTCTTCACATTCACCGTGCAATGCATGCAGCTATTGATAGACAGAAAAATCATGGTATGCATTTCCGTGTATTAGCTAAAGTATTGCGTATGTCTGGGGGAGATCATATCCACTCCGGTACAGTAGTAGGTAAGTTAGAAGGGGAACACAAAATGACTTTAGGTTTTGTTGATTTATTGCGTGATGATTTTATTGAAAAAGATCGTGCTCACGATATATTTTTCACTCAGGACTGGGTATCCATGCCAGGTGTTATACCGGTAGCTTCAGGTGGTATTCATGTTTGGCATATGCCAGCTCTGACCGAAATCTTTGGGGACGATTCTGTGTTACAATTTGGTGGAGGAACTTTAGGACATCCTTGGGGAAATGCACCTGGTGCAGCAGCTAATCGAGTGGCTTTAGAAGCCTGTGGGTCACATGTGCAGTCTGTATCCCGCTCCCTGCTCCCCTGAGCTCTGCGCCGGCCGCCACTCTGGCGCCGGTGGCCACCAACTACGCTGCCCTCCACTCCGAAGACAGCGCCCACTCCCTGCTGTGTCATGGCCTCTAGGGTCTCCCTCTCTGGCTCGGATTCCGACACCCCCCACCTCCCCCCCTGCGCGGCCATCCCCCTCCCCTCCCCTCCACTCGCGCCACGGCCGCAGCCCTCCCCTCCTCAGGCACTGCCGTGGGTGCAGCTCAGGTCCGCCATCGTCGTCCCCCAGATCTTGGGCACGACCTTTGGCCCGGTGGTCCAGGGTGACGGGGCAGGGCCTGCGCACGCTCCTGCACCCCCGCTGGCGGGTGATGGCTGGCATACCAAGACGAGCCGGCGGCCTTGCACTCCGTCGACCCGGGACCCGCATCCGCGGCGCCGCCGCCCAGCTTCGGGGCTGCGCGTCCTCACCGCTGCCCGCCCGCACCCTTCTTCCAAACAGCTGGTGGAGTTGTACGGGTGTTGCTACAATTGTGGAAGTGAAGGCCACATCTCCAGGGAGTGTACCAACCCTACGCTCTGTGTTCGCTGCCGTGGGCCTGGCCACACCTCGCGCGGGTGCACTCGTCCGCACAGCCCGTCTCCGGTGGAGCAGCCAACGCACCTGCCGCTACCTCTTCGGCTTCGGGAGGCTGTGGATCCTCCCTGCCGCTTTCCCCAGCCCTGCCACCCCCACCTCCGGGCCCTCTGCCGCAGTCTCAGCACTCGCCCTCAGTCCTGCCACCGCCGCCGCCGGGCCCTCCACCGCCGGGCGCGGTGCGGCTGTGGAGTCAGGTGGTGCAGGGGCCGCCCACGGCGCACCCGTCTTTGGGGGGTGGGGCCTCGGGGCCAGATTTCTCGTTGCAGTTTGACCTGGTGGAGGGGTTGATTCCCCGGCGTGAGCTGGAGCCGCGGGAGCCGCTGGAAGTTTGCTTCTTAGAGGCGGCCGACGACACGCGGAGGCTTGAGGCAGAGCTGACTAGGGCTGTGCTGGTCACTGTGACCGGCGACAGGCCGATGGTGGATGTGGACTCTGCGGCGCATGCATTGCACGCGGCGTTCGATGTCGGTCCGGCGGAGATGTCCATCCGGCGTTTCTACCCGGAGGACTTCCTCGTGTTGTGCCATGACGGTGCATTGCGGGAGTGCATGGTGCGCGAGGGCCGGGCGGAGGCGTTATGGTTCGAGCTCTCCCTGCATCCATGGCTACGGCAGGCCCAGGCCACAATGGTGTCTTTGCTGTTCCTCGTGCCGATCTCGCTGCGAGGAGTGCCCGTGCATGCCTGGTGCCAGTGGACGGCCAGTGCGATCTTGCGCGGGCTTGGCTTCATCGTGGGGGTGGATGAGGACACTGCGAGTCGTGCGGACATTGTGGATTTTCGCGTTTGCTGCGCACTGACAGACCGGAGCTGATTCCGAGGAGAAGGCTGCTCTTGATCGATGAACCACGCGAACGCTCTGGGCAGAGGAATCTAGACGGCGGATGACAGTGCAGCGGGGTGCTTGTGCGCTCTGGTATCCCATCGATATCGTGGTGCTGGACGATCCTTGGGCGGACGGTGAGGCCCCAGATGGGCAGCCGACGCCGCCACCGCCACCTCCGCCATCCCTGCCTACGGGTGATGATGGCTTGGCTGATGGGCAGGCCGGGGGCGGCTTCGACCGCTGGGGTGGTTTCGGTGGTGGTTCGGCCAGTAGGGCGGGCTCGTCGACCGGGGCAGCGCCGCCGCCGGGCACGCGCGCCCGAGTTCAAATTTCTCATAAGGAGGAGCGGCTAGTCAGCAGCAGCCGCGTGGCCGACGTTAGGGGCCTGCTTGCGGGCCCGGGTGGACAGCCAATTGCATGCGTTGGCGTGGATAGCGACAGCCATGCCCACTCTTGGGAGGCGTCCTGCACGGGCCCGGTGGGTGCTGTTGTTTCCATTGGGTCTCCACCTTTGGTGCAATTGGGCAGATGGCGACAAGGGACAGATTGGGTTGCTGCAGCTTTGCAGGGTGTTGGGGACCGTGCTTTGGACTACGGGCCCTGCGGTGGAGCGTTGCAGGATGATTCCATCCATATCGGATTGGTGCAGATCTCGCTGCAACAACTAACCGACGAAGATCCTGTCTGCTCTGGTTTGGTGAAGATGAGGAACTCCTGTCGCCGTAATCTGGGATGGATAACCAGGGCATGCAGGTGGGGGCCATGGATATGTTCCTGGTCAGTCTGTCTGCTAGCGGGGACAGGCCGAGGGCAGCGTGGGGCGGAGCCCAGGGGCATGTGCGAGGGTGTACACACCGGATGACTAGCCAGGAAGCGCACTGGATCCTAGGCCATGCATGCTGGCTCCCGCGCATGTTGGACCGGAAAACGACAATACGCTGGACCGGATGCCATGCACTCCGGCTCCCTTGCATGCGCGGTTGGATATGGACAACGCGTAGGATTCGAGGCCATGCACGCCAGCTCCCATGCTGGGGGCACAGGACGGAAATTTCCACGTGGTGCTAAGGGAGTTTTGTGCAGGTCTTCGCAAGGCTGTTTCTTCGATACTGCTGCGGCCTACATCTAGAGCTGTTGCTAACCCGAGTCGCCAAACAAGGAAGAAGCCAAGGTTGGAAGTCACGCCAAGACGGAGTGCTAGAATTGCCAAACAAGCGGCCACCAAGCAACACCAAGTGCTCATCAGAAAATTGTGTCTTGCGCATGAGGGGGAGGTCATTTCGGAGGAGGCACTACGGATGTACGTGGATCTCTTTTCTCGCCCGCTCTCGTACATGCATATCGCGATGGTGCTTGCCTTGTTTGGTTGGGAGTCACCTCCGGAGCCGGGGATGGAGGACCCCATGGTGGCCTAGCTAGGTTCGTTGGCTAGGGCTGGTTGTTGTGGGCTATGAACATGAATGCTTAACCTCTTAAAGTGATAGTGTGGAACATGCATGGGCTCAATTCTAGGGCGCAACGCCATGCGGTTTTCCAGGTGATGAACATGGCCAATCCGGCGATTGTGTGTTTGCAAGAAACCAAGTTGCAAGATGTATCGGTGAGCATTGTTGGGCAATGCCTCGTGAATAAATATGAGAAGTTTTTTTACTTACCGGCGGTTGGCACTAGGGGTGGGATCTTGATAGCTTGGGATGACACCATCACCCAACTATAGAACCCACATTACACAAACCACACTTTGACGACCCTTGTGAAGTGTCCAGAGGACGAACAGGCGTGGTGGCTGACTTGTGTGTATGGACCACAAGAGGAGGCCGGCAAGATGGAATTTTTGCAGGACTCGGTGGATATTCGCGATCTACATGCGGGTCCATGGCTGGTTGCAAGGGATTTTAAACTCCTTGCAAGACATGAGGACAAGAACAATGACCTATTTAACTGACGGATGCTTAGGCGGTTTAGAGACAAGTTGAACTTCTTGGAACTAAAGGAGCTCTACCTGAATGGGCGGAGATATACGTGGTCGAATGAGAGGCAGAATGCAACTTTAGAGAAGATTGGTCACGTGTTTGTGTCGAATGAGTGGGACGAGGCTTTCCCATATTATTCTCTATCCGCTCTTGGGACCGCGTTATCGGATCATTGCCCGCTCATGTTGGATATGAACGTGGAGGTCAACACGAAGAAGCGGTTCAGGTTTGAAGCATTCTGGATCAAAGTGGAGGGCTTTATGGAGGTGGTGCGTACGGCTTGGGACTTGACACCGGCAACTACAAATGACTACCTCACACTTCATAATAAGTTGAGAGCCACAACAGTCAGCTTGCAAAAATGGAGTGCCCGTTGGATTGGAAACATTAAACTTCAAATAGCCATTGCGCTGGAAGTGACTAAGAGGCCGGATATTGCCATGGACTCCAGGACACTTTCGGAGGATGAACGGGACCTGCGGAGAACCTTGAAGAGGAAGCTTCTGGGGCTGTGTTCTCTTGAGAGAACGATTGCAAGGCAATGTTCGAGGCTGCTGCAGCTGCGAGAAGGAGACGGGAACACGAGACTTTTCCATCAGCAAGCAAGCCACAAGCGGAGAAAGAATGTACTTCGGTCGGTAAAACCCAATGGGAATATTTATTTCGGTGTCGGGTGGTAGGTGCGACATATGCCAACGGATGGCTTATCATTGTGGGAGCCAGTAAGACATCGCCGGTGCCCGGAAACGGGATAAGGCGAAGACATGCACGCCGGCGGATCTTACCCAGGTTGGGGGCTCTCCGTGGAGATAACACCCCTACTCCTGCTCTGCGGGGTCTCCGCATGATCACTAGATCGATAAGAAGCTACAAGAGGCTCCTTGAGCTGTTCGGTGGTAGGAGAAAGAAGGGCAAGGCTAGCTCTCTCCTCTCCCTATGGTAGTGTCTAAAACTCTCTGAGATCAACCCTTTGCATGGGTGTCCCGGGGGGTTTATATAGGCCTACCCCCCGGGGGTACAATGGTAATCCG
Source organism: Triticum aestivum (assembly GCF_018294505.1). NCBI lineage: Eukaryota > Viridiplantae > Streptophyta > Magnoliopsida > Poales > Poaceae > Triticum > Triticum aestivum. The sequence continues at coordinate 560,079,837 of NC_057801.1, forward strand.
GCCTGGTGCGGGCCCAGGCCGTCAGCATCTGCGATCGCTGTCTTCTCCGCCGGCTTCTGGGGCCTGCCGACTGGTGGGTCCCGCCGGCTGCCGGCCCGTCGGACGACAGGCCGGCCCCACCGCTAGGGGGTCTTGTCGGGGGCTGGTTACTATTGCCTCGCCTCTGATGGCGAGAGCTTTGTCGAGGTAAACATGGCTACAGTGCCGCCACCTTGTGGGCTCCCACTGTAGCCTTACCTCATCTTATCTGCTTAATGGTGCGCGCACCCCGAGGGGGGAGCAAGCCGGCTATAGGAAGCTGGTCCGACCTTAGGCCGGCTGGGGTAGGCTGGGCCGCCTTCAGATGTCTCTCTGACCGAAGGTGCCCGCCGCCTGCGGGCCGTACTGGCAGCCCGTCGTGGATGGCATCATTATCCGCATGGCAACAGTGCCTCGCCGGACGGGAGATGGCCGCCCCGTACAGCGTACTGTAGCCATGCATGCTCCGGGATTCGGGGGTGGTAAGGTTCGCTGTAGCCATGCCCCGTCCCGTCACCGTTATGGGGGTGGACTTTAGGATACGGCCTACGGCCGCCTGCTTCTTGGAGTCGGCCCTTCATGGGACGGTTTCTTGGAGTCGGTCCTTCCTGGGCCGGCTTCTTGGAGTTGGTCCTTCATGGGCCAGCTTCTTGGAGTCGGCCCAATCGCGGCGTCCTCCAAAGGCTGTTCTATGACCGGGCCGCCTTCAGCCAGCCGGCCTAGATGATAGCTGGCCGGAGGAAGGCGGCCCCATATCTTAGGTGCTTCAAGGCCCGATCGGCCCATTGTTTTTTCTGAGGGCCTAAGGGAGCCGGTTAGGCTACCCGTGGTCATTTACTTCGACAGTAGTCCCCGAAGCTGGTTGGGCTTCGCGGCCGAAAGGAGGAATCGTGAAGCCCGGCCAGCTTCCTATCCCGAAGAGCCGGCAGCTAGGAGCCGGCCTCCCTTGCGCGTGCCTTCTCGGCGAAGCCTCCTCAAGATCCGACGGCGGGAACCAGCTGGCGTGCTAGCCGAGCGGCGGGCTGACCGCCCACTTTCCACGCGCCATGTGGCACCCTTTGGCTGGCAGGGCCTGCGAGCCCACGCGTGTGACGGGACGCCGTCGCAGTCCGGGGCCCGCCACTTCCGCGCCTCGGCCCGTGCGCGGATCTTCTTTGGCCCAAACCGACCGCACGTCTTCCGGCGGCGGTTCCCACTCGCCATCAAGGCGCGATAAATGCGGGTCGTGGGGGAGTGGGTGCAGTTAATCCCATGCCCCCCCGTGCCTCGCCTCCTCGGCTTTGCCGCTCGAGCCTATAAGTAGGGGCGGGGGGGAGGGGGGGAGGGGGAAAGCAGCAATCGTTCGCACACTCACCCTCGCCCCGCCACCTTCCTCTTCTTCCTTGCTGTGGTAGCCCCTTGCCATTCTCCCGCTCCGGCATCCTTTCTTCTCCCCAGCGTGCCGCAGGCTTGCTGCCTCCGCACCGGGTGCCCTCCTCCGCCACGCTCGCCGTCATGGCTCCGACGTCGAGCTCTTGGGATGGCTCCACCATCCGCGACGACCACATCAAGTTTCTTCGCAAGACGCGGCGGCTGCCGGGCGAAGATCTTGTGCGAGTCCGCCTCGCGCTAGCGAGGGAGGTCTCGCCGGCGCCGGAGGAAGGCGAGCGAGTGATCTTCTACTCGCACTGCCTGCGCGGCGTCGGCCTCCCTGCGAGCGGCTTCTTCCGCGCGTTTCTTGACTTCTACCAACTCCAGCCGCACCACCTCGCCCCCAACACGGTGGTGCTGCTGTCGGCCTTCGTCTCCTTGTGTGAAGGTTTCCTCGGCGTCCTCCCCACCATTGAGCTCTGGGGGGAGTTTTTTCAATCCAAGCTCGACACGGTCGTAGCCGGCGTGCCGGCTCCGTGTGGCGCCTTCATCGCCATAAGGAAGTCCACCGCCGATAACCCCTTCCCTTCTATGTGAAGATTGTTGTCCCGAATGGCGACTACGTCAACTTGCCGGCTTACGTAGCCGGCCCGCCGCCTGGGAGGCTGGCTACATGGTCCTACCGGGCCAGGTCGCTGACGCCGGCTGGAGCCAGAGCCGTCGCTCGGCTTCAGGTGCTTATCCAGTCGGACCACCTGACCGGGCCCGACTTGATCGCCGCCTTCGTCGAGCGCCGGATTCTTCCGCTTCAAGGCCGCCCTCATCTGATCTGTCAGGTGAGCAGCCGCTTCGACCCAAGCCGGCTCAGCACCAGGGAGATGCCTCACGACGAGGTGTCTTACCTGGTGAACTACATCGCCAACTGCAAGCTCAAGCCGGACTGGCAGTATGGCATGGCGCCATACACTCGCGCCAATCCACCACCCATGGTAAACTTTCTTTCTTCCTTTGTTGCCGAATTTTCTTTTCTGGCCGACTTCTGACCAGTCGGTCTGCCTTTAATCAGAACCCCCTTCTCCATCCTTCGGCCGGGACTGCGGGGCCGGAGCGTGAGTTCGCCCCTGACCGTGAGGCGGACAATCCTGACGACCCCGACTTGGGGGCGGCCGCCCTGGACGCCGACGCTACAGGGGGCGGCGGCGATACAGGCGGCTCCGGCTTCACAGCCGGCTTCGAAGACTGGCCCGACGATGACGAGGCTGATACCGTCCCGCGCCACCAGCCGGCGTCCGACCCCCAAGGCGCCGGCCCATCCGGCGGGCCGACTACGCGAGGCGGCACGCAGAAATGTCGAGCGGCGCCTCCTCTCTTTGGCGGCCGGCCGAAGAAACCTAAGGGATCCGCGGCGGCGACCAAGCGGGACGAGGCGGCCGCGAAGGCGGCCCGCTTCCGCAAGGTGGTGAAGCATCCGCAGACGGTCTCGGCGTAAGTTTTGGTCCTTACGCACCTTTCTCTTTTTTCTTTAGTTGATTTTCATCTAAGTCCTTTCTCCGTTTCATCAACTAGGGCCCCGCTCTCTCTGGAGCGGACCACCGCCGCCTCCATAGTCGGCGCAGCGGGAGGGTCAGCGGGCTCCCGCCGCATAGACCCCCGCGCTGAGCTTCAGGCAGTGACGGAGCGGAACGCGCGGGAAGTGCGGGAGGAGCGGGAGGCGGAGGAGAGGAGGGCAGCCGCCGCCGAGCCGGCCCAGGAGGCAATGGCGAAGTCGGCCGAGGCGCAGGCCGGCGCGGCGGCCAGGGCTCGGGCGGAGGCCGAGGCCGCAGAGAGGGCGGCGGAGGCTCTGCGTAGCCAGCCTCCGCAACTTGTCATCCCCCTCAACTCCACACCCCCGGACATCCCGGTGCCCCCGCCGGAGGAGATCGGCCGCGACCCGCCGATGATGGAGAGGGAGGAGGGCGACGTAGTCGTCCCGGGGGGAGAGGTGGTGCCGCCTCCATCGGCCGGGACCGGCCAGGGCGACCAGCCCGAGGTGCCGCCTGAGCAGCCGACTGCGTAGGCGGACCTTGTGGTCTTGTCACCGGCTCGCCGACGTGCGGCGAGGGCGGCTTCAGAGCCGGATCCGCAGAGGGCGTCCGGCTCCAGCTCGTTGTCGCATGACCTGGAGTCGGCCACCGCTAGCTCGCCAGGGTGGACGCTGGGCGGTGGGATGGCCGCGTTGAACTTGGCGGCGCAAGATGTCTGAAGCCGGCTCCAGGCTCAAGCCACCGCGCTGCAGCAATGCACCCGGGAGTTCCTTGTGACATGGGCGGTCGTTCGGGTGAGTTCTCTTGTTCTTGATTTTTCCCGTGGGGGTGCGTTAGCGCACCCACTGGGTGTAGTCCCCGAGTTCCGAGCCGGCTGCTGAGCAGGCGGCTTGGAACTTCTTCGAAAACTTTGTTTTACTGATTTGCTCTTGCTTGCTTCTTCATCCTATCTGCAGGATTATCACAACCTCCACGCCGCTACCTTTAATTCCCAAGTCCGGGAGGTAGACAAGAAGACCGCCGATCTGTCGGAGAGCCGGCGTGAGTGTCTTTGTCTTTTTATCTCATGTGGGGGCGCGTCAGTGCACCCACTTGGTGTAGTCCCCGAGATTCGGGCCGACTGCTGAGCAGTCGGGTCGGATCTTTCTTGCCGACTTCTTTCTTAATTTGTTCTTTTCATACTGGTAGGAGCCAATGCCGACTTGAGGCAGCAGCTGGGTGTGGCCCAGACTGCCCTTCGCACCAAGGAGGGTGAGCTCAGCGCCTTGGCTCAGGAGCGTGACCGCCTGGCCAAGAGACTAGCCGACCAGGAGGAGAGCCACAAGGCAGCCCTGAAGGCGGCCCAGGACAGCGAGGTCGCCCTCAAAGCCGAATATGAGACCGAGGCGGCGTGCTGGGCCGAGGCAAGGCAAGCTCTGAGCGAAGGCTACGGCCGTGTCGAGGACTTGGTTGACGGTAGGCTGCCTTCTTCTTCACTCTTTTGTCCTTGTAAGTCAATTTGTCTCCTGACTTGCTCTGTTTCTTCTTCTTTTGTGAAGAGTACTTTCTTGGCCATTTAGTCGCCTACCAATCCATCGAAGCCCACCATGAAGCCCGGTGGCAGGCTGGGGTTGTGATCGCGCCGGATGCCAACCGGTCGCTTGAGGAGCAGCTTCTGGCAATCGAGGCCCGTCTCCAGCCAGCCTACCGCATGCTCCGCCGGCTTCAGCGTGCCGGAGCATAGGTGCTGGCCGCCCTTTGGCCTGGCGAAGTGATTCCTCGCACCCCCAGCCGTACTGCCGACTGGCTAGAGGTAGCCATCGGCCTCCTTAAGGCCTGGAAGGCCTCAGCAGCTCGATCCGGCGCTCGACGGGCGCTAGAGTTCGTCCGGGCTTGGTACCCTGGGCTGAACTTGGATCAGCTGCGCACCTGGAAGCAGGAGGCCGACGAGGAAATGGAGGCGGTGCAGCTGGCTATCATCCAGCATGCTACGGCGATCACCGACTTCACGGACACCAGCGCCTTTGCTTCTGAGGTGAACGAGGACGGCGTCGCTCAGCTGGAAGAATGGTTCGGGCTAAACCCGGTCGATGGTGAAGACTCGGCGGAGGAGATTGGTTCCAGCGACGAGGGCGAGGAGGAGGAGGAAGATGTCAAAGATGCTGTGCCGGATGTCGGAGCAGCCGATCAGCCTCAGCCTGAGCGTGCCTCCAGCAACGAGGCGCGCGTGAATGTTCCGCCTGCCACCGACGACGACCAGGCCGAGACTCGCCAGCCGGCCACTCCTCCAGCTGACACCGCCGTCTCCATCGTTCTTCCTGAAGCTCCGGGCGCTCCCTTGGCTTGATTCACCGTTTTACTTTCCTGCTCGTCACTCTTTGAGCAGACTTGTTATTTTTGCGCAATTCCACCCACTGGGGGTGTATTCAAACTTCGTTGAATGCCGGCCTTTCGAAGGCTTTGGTGTAAATATTATTATGCACGTGTGTGGCTTCCATTCCTACTTGCTTTTTATCTCTCCGCTTTTTTCCTTTGCCGCCTTCCCTTGGTTGTCGCCTTCCCAGACGGACAACTGCTCTGCAGTCTGTGGCTGGGTAAGGAATTCAGCCGTCTGGGAAGGCAAGGGTTCAAGCTTTCTTAGATTGTGGCCGAGTAGGAAAGGAAGCCGGCCAGCCGACTGCTTCGACAGTCGGTTGGCGAGGGGGGAAGCCGGCTTGTGTTATGTAAGTTCGTTAGTCCTTAGCCATTTTTCATGTGGGCATCCTTTCCTCCTTTAGCTCTTGCTAGTCGGGCAGCTGATTCTTCGAGCTGTGACTCTCGAAAGAGAGGGCTTGGGTGCCGGCACATTACTTGTCTGACTGCAGGTAGAACTTGGACATAACTAAAGGCGGCAAGTCCCCGGGCTGACTTAGTTGAACCCGGTGCCAGACGGAGGAAGTAAATGCAGTGGGGTAATCATGGGTGTGATACCCGGCATACATAGATAAATTAGGGTAGTCCCCGAGAACTCCTCGGGGCCCGTTGTCTCATACTTAATACAAAAGGTAGCATGATACATACTGCATTTTAACTGTAAAATCTTCGAAGAAGATTGGCGTTCCACGGGCGTTCCGACTCCTTGCCGGAGTCGTCCCTCTTGCGTGCCTTCGGCTTCTGCGCGTCGATTAGGTAGTATGAGTCGTTTCCTAGAGCCTGGCTGATGACGAAGGGGCCTTCCCAAGGGGCCGGGAGCTTGTGCTGGTCGGTTGTTCACTGTATCAGCCGGAGCACAAGGTCTCCCTCTTGGAAAGTTCTTGGATTCACCCTCCGACTGTGGTAACGGCGTAGTCCTTGCTGGTAGATGGCAGACCGGCTGAGGGCTAACAGCCGGCTTTCTTCCAGCAAGTCAACACCGTCTTCTCTTGCTTCCTTGGCCTCCGCCTCCGTGTACATGGTTACCCGAGGTGAGTCAAACTCGATGTCAGTTGGGATGACAGCCTCAGCACCATATACAAGGAAGAAGGGGGTGAAGCCGGTTGACTTGTTTGGGGTAGTGCGCAGACTCCAGAGGACGGCCGGTAGCTCGTCGAGATAGCAGCCAGCCGAGCGCTCTAGTGGTACGACCAGTCAGGGCTTGATACCGGAGAGGATGAGGCCATTTGCCCACTCGACTTGGCTGTTTGACTGCGGGTAGGCAATGGACGCTAAGTCCAGTCGGATGCCCTGTGTCGCGCAGAAACGTGCCAGTGCTCCCTTGGCAAAATTCGTGCCGTTGTCGGTGATGATGTTGTGTGGTATGCCATACCGGGTTGTAATGTCTGCAATGAATGTCACGGCAGTCGGCCCATTCAGTTTCTTGATCGGCTTTGCTTCAATCCACTTGGTAAATTTGTCCACGGCGACAAGCAGATGTGTCATGCCGCCGCGCGCCGTCTTGAATGGCCCGACCATGTCCAGTCCCCAGATGGCAAAGGGCCAAGTGATGGGGATGGTCTTGAGTGCGGAAGCCGGCAGGTGTTGCTTGGAGCCGAAGACTTGGCACCCTTTGCAATGTTTGACTAGTTCCTTGGCATCCTCCAAAGCAGTCGGCTAGAAGAATCCATGGCGGAAGGCTTTGGTGACGAGCGCCCTGGAGGCGGCATGTTGGCCACATTCGCCTTGGTGGATATCTTCGAGGATTGCTATGCCCTTCTCTTGCTCGACGCAGCGCTGGAAGACTTCGGTAGCACTGCGCCTAACCAGCTCTTGGTTCATTATTGTGTAAGCTCCGGCTCGGCGTTGGACTTGTCTTGCCGAGATCTCATCAGTCGGTAGTTCTCCATTCACCAGAAAACGGAGGATGGGCTAAGCCCATGATGAAGCTGTGATTTCTTCGACTGCCAAGGCGGCTACTGCAACCAGGGTGGGCGGGCTGGGTTGTGAGGAGTTGGAGTCGGCCTCCGCCTGCTGTGCTGCTGCAGTCCCCGGGCCGGGTTTGACTATGGCAGTCCCCGAGCCGGCTGCCAAAGTCCCCGGGCCGCCTGCCTGGTCCCCGAAGTCGGATCCGACTGCGTCGGGGTCAGGCGGCACGAAGATGGAACTGGATTCCGGAGACGTCTTGACAGATGGCTTGAGGAGGCATTGGAGGGCGACGCCGGTTGGTATAGCTTGTCGGGTGGAGCCTATTCGTGCTAGGGCATCTGCTTGCTCGTTGTCGGCCCGTGGCACGTGAAGGAACTCGCACCCCTCGAAATATCCGCTGAGCTGCTGGACGAGGAAACGATAGCTTGCCATGTTTGCGTCCTTGGCATCCCAGTCGCCGGATGATTGCTGAACCACTAAGTCCGAGTCGCCATAGCACAGGATCCGGCGGATGCCGAGTTCCTTGGCTAGCCGGAGCCCGTGTATGAGTGCCTCGTACTCGGCCACGTTGTTGGAGGCGGCAAAGTAGATTTGCAATGTGTATCTGAGTTTGTCGCCCTTGGGAGAGGTGAGGACGATGCCGGCTCCCAAGCCGGTGCGCATCTTGGATCCATCAAAATGCATCCGCCAATGGGTGGAGTCGGGGGCCGGCGGTAGATACGGGGTCTCGGCCCAGTCGATGAGGAAGTCAGCCAGTGCTTGGGACTTGATGGCGGTGCAGGGCTGATAGTAGATTGTGTACTGAGCCAGCGCAATGGCCCATTTCGCCACCCGGCCGGATGCGTCCCGGCTGCCTATGATCTCGGCAAGCGGGGCAGTGCATACGACCGTGATGGGATGTTCTTGAAAGTAGGGCTTGAGTTTCTTGGAGGCAAAGTACACACCATAGCACATTTTCTGATAGTGCGGGTAGTTCTGTTTTGAAGTGGACAATACTTCGCTCAAATAATACACCGGCCTCTGGACTAGCTGAGCTCAGCCTTCTTCTGGACGCTGGACCACAATGACTGTGCTGACCACCCGGCTGGTGGCGGCGATGTAGAGGAGCATGGGCTCCTTCTCAGTTGGGGCCGCCAATACAGGTGGTGTGGACAACATCTTTTTCAGCTCGTGAAAAGCTTGGTCTGCCTGGTCGTTCCACTCAAAGTGAGTGGACTTCTTCATGAGTCGATAGAGGGGGAGAGCCTTCTCTCCGAGCCGGCTCATGAAGCGGTTCAAAGACGCCAGGCATCCGGTGAATTTCTGAACGTCTCGCAGCTTGGTAGGGACCTTCATTCTCTCTATGGCCTTGATCTTCACTGGGTTGCACTCGATGCCGCGTTCGGAGACCAGAAAGCCTAGAAGCTGGCCGGCTGGTACCCCGAACACGCACTTCTCCGGGTTGAGCTTGATCTGAAACCGGCGCAAATTCTCAATGGTCTCCTTGAGGTCTTCCAGCAGGGTGCCATGTTTCTCCGTCTTCACCACGACGTCGTCTACATAGACGTGGGCATTTCTGCCGAGTTGCTTGAGGAGGCATTTCTGCATGCAACACTGAAAAGTGGCACCGGCATTTCTCAAGCCGAATGTCATAGTCAGGTAACAGAAAGCTCCGAATGGGGCGATGAAGGCGGTCTTCAAGCGATCAGCCGGGTTCAACTTTATCTGGTGGTAACCGGAATAAGCATCCAAGAAGCTCAACAGCTCGCATCCGGCTATGGAGTCTATCATTTGGTCAATCCTTGGCAGGGCGAACGGATCTTTGGGGCAGGCTTTGTTGAGGCTGGTGTAGTCGATGCACATGCGCCACTGCTTGTTCTTCTCCAGCATGAGGACCGGGTTGGCAAGCCATTCTGGAAAGAACACTTCCATAATGAAGCCGGCTGCCAGAAGCCGGGCTATTTCTTCTCCGAGTACTCTTCTCTTCTCTTCTGATAGGCGGTGCAAGGGCTGCCTGACCGGCTTTGCGTCAGATCGGACGTGTAGCTTGTGCTCGGCGAAATCCGTCGGGACACCCGGCATGTCTTTGGGAGACCATGCAAAGACGTCCCGATTCTCACGGAGGAAATCGACGAGCTCACCTTCCTATTTGCTGTCAAGGCCTATGCCTATGACAGCGTGCCTCTCCGGGTGCTCCGGGTCCAGGGGTATCTTCTTTGTCTCCTTGGCCGGCTGGAAAGAACCTTGAGCTTCACATTCTTTGGGGTTAGGAGACAAGGCCGGCTGCTTGCCAGCCAAGGTCGCAACTCGATCCAGCATCTTCTTCTCTTCGGCGATCACGAGGGACTTGGCCAGTCGGCTGCTGGCTGCTGCACACTCAGAAGACTTCTTGTAGTCTCCGGCTATGGTGATAATGCCCTTGGAACTCGGCATCTTCATCTTGAGGTAGGCGTAGTGGGGCACAGCCATAAACTTGGCCAACGCTGGTCGGCCAAGCAACGCGTGGTACGGGCTCTCCAAATCCACTACCTCGAACCATATTGCCTCTCGGCGGAAATGATCCTTGTCCCCAAAGAGGACATCCATCTTGATCTTGCCGATTGGTGAGCAGGACAGGCCGGGTACGATGTCGTGGAACACAATCCGGCTAGGCATGAGTTGCTTTGGCTTGATGTTGAGCTTCTCCATTATATCTCGGTACAATATGTTGATACTGCTCCCGCCGTCTATCAGCACGCGGGAGAAACGGGCGGCGCGCCTCTCAGTCGCCAGGGTGGCATCCAACACAAGGGCATAGGAGCTAGGAGACGGCATCGCCTCTGGGTGGTCGTCCCGGCTCCAGCCGATGGGCCTTTCTGACCAGTGCATAAACTCGGGATTACTGGAGGCGACCGTGTTGACTTCTTGGTGTTGTCGGCGCCGACTTCGCCGATCTTCTGGTTGGCTCGTAAAGACGACGTAGGCGGCATGCTCGTCAGGGAACTCGTCGTAGACGGCTCCGACCGCTGGCCGAGCGGCCGGTTGCTGGGGGGCAGGAGGCGGCTGGCCCGCAGGCGGAGGTGGCAGCAACCCCTCGCCCTTGGAAATTCGGGTGAGCCATTGGCACTTCCGGGTTGTATGGTTGGACGGCTTCGCGCCGCTGTGGAACTTGCAGGGGGTGTCAAGAGTTTGCTCGTAAGAGAAAGCCGGCTGCCAAGCCGGCCGGCCGCCCTTCTATTTCTTAGGAGCCGGCCGTCCCTCAGGCTGCTCTTGTTCGACCGTAGCCACCTGCCGACTCATGGAAGGTGGCATTGGAGCCTTGCGCTTGTTGTCATTCTGGTACGGGCGCCGAGAGGACTCTCCAGCCGGCGTCTTGGGAGCCGGCGCAAGTACCTTCCCGGAAGTGTCGACTCGAAGCTCGGTCTTCATGGAGGAGTCGGCCGTGGCGTATTTGTCCGCGATGATCAGCAGCTCGTCGAGGGTAGTCGGCTCGTCGCAGAGGAGTCGGTGCTTGAGGAGGGTGCCATCTCGGCACCCGGCCGTGAAGTACTCTACGGCCTGGACCTCGTGCACCCCCTCGCAGGAGTTTCAGAGCTCGGCCCAACGCGTAAGGTAGTCACGAGTCGACTCGTTGGGTCCTTGTACGCACAAGGAGAGCTGTCGGGGCTTGGGAGCCTGCTTGTAGGTGCTGGTGAAGTTGCGGATGAAGGCTTCCATGAAGTCGAGCCAGCTGTTGATGCTGTAGGGCTTGAGGCTGTTGAGCCAAGTACGGGCCGTGCCTTGGAGCATAAGGGGGACATATTTCACGGCAACGCGCCGGTTGCCGTTGGCTATGCGAACCGCGGTGGAGTAGTCAATCAACCAGTCCTCCGGCTTCACGGAGCCGTTGTACTTGGTCGTGTCTCTTGGGAGCGAGAACCCTTTGGGAAAGGGCTCGTCATGGATGCGGGGGCCGAAACAAGGCGGGCCGACATCATCTTCTTCTTCCATGGCCAGGGATCGTGCAAGGCGGTCGATCCGATGGCGGGCATCATTCTCACCGACTCCTTCGCTACGACCAAGTC
>NC_057801.1:560091858-560100131 GCF_018294505.1 Triticum aestivum
TATCCATCCCCGTGAGGTGGAGGAGGAGGCGGGTCGCCTCGTCTCTCCACGCCTCAGGGACGGCCTTATGCGTCGCGCTCGATGGTGATTCGTGTCCGGCTGCGGCTAGCAGCCGGCTCCTTCTCTTGTCTTGCACGGGTGCCACCCGCAGTCGGCGTACGCGACGTCGCGCCGTGCTCTCGGCGAGGTGGGCTTCCAGCTCGGACGCCGGCTTCATGCCATGCTGCGGCCGCGCCGATCAGCTACTGGATGCGTCTAGTCATGTAGGAGAGCTCGTCGGCCCCCAATCCGTTTAGCTCGTCAACGATCGACTGGGCGGCGCGTAGATTCTCGAGGGACGTGGCGTAGACCGGGCGGTCCGCCCCCAGCATGCTGGCGATGGCTGCACCGCGTTTCTTGACGACGCCGACTCGGCTTGGCCCTTCTGGAGGCGGCGTGTCGAAGGCGGCGCGATCGACCTCGCGCTGGTGGGCTTCCGTGAGGCGTCTCATGGTGTTTATCTTCTGGCCCTCCGCGATGAGGGCAAGGCGGCGAGCCTCCAGCGCCTCGGCGTCGGCGTTGGTCGGGATGGGGACGGACAAGTCCTGCAGCTCCTCTTGCAGGGCTTCGTGGGTGTTCTCGCCGGAGGCGGCTTCGTGGCTGATGACCATCACCTCAGTGACGGTGCTGCCGCCGCTGCCGGCTCGAGGGAGAGGGTCGTCGAAGACGATCACGTCGGTGGGGAAGGCGTCGAGTGATGCCATGTCAGAGTCGACAAGCATCGGGTCGGTGGAGCCGACCGACTCCAAGTCCGCGGTAGGCTCGCCGGAGACGCGGAGTTGGTCGAGGAGGCTGAAGAGGCGGCTCTTGGGGCAGCCTGTGCCCGCGTCGAATGCGGGCTCGTCGGATATGCGAGTCTCGCCGAGAAGATCGGCGAGGCAGCTCGCTGCGCGGGCGTCGACGATGCTTTGCAGCGCGTCAGGGCAAGCGCCCTCGGGCGTGCCGGGCTGGCTACGCTCGCTGGGGAGGAAAAGGGTTCCCATCCAGAGCAGGTGTCTGGATGATGGTGCACCTGGCCCCACGGTGGGCGCCAAATGTCGGGTGGTAGGTGCGACATATGCCAACGGATGGCTTATCATTGTGGGAGCCAGTAAGACATCACCGGTGCCTGGAAACGGGATAAGGCGAAGACATGCACGCCGGCGGATCTTACCCAGGTTGGGGGCTCTCCGTGGAGATAACACCCCTACTCCTGCTCTGCGGGGTCTCCGCATGATCACTAGATCGATAAGAAGCTACAAGAGGCTCCTTGAGCTGTTCGGTGGTAGGAGGAAGAAGGGAAAGGCTAGCTCTCTCCTCTCCCTATGTTAGTGTCTAAAACTCTCTGAGATCAACCCTTGGCATGGGTGTCTCGGGGGGTTTATATAGGCCTAGCCCCGGGGGTACAATGGTAATCCGGCCTGGTGCGGGCCCAGGCCGTCAGCGTCTACGACCGCCGTCTTCTCCGCCGGCTTCTGGGGCCCGCCGACTGGTGGGTCCCGCCGGCTGCCGGCCCGTCGGACGACAGGCCGGCCCCACCGCTAGGGGGTCTTGTCGGGGGCTGGTTACTATTGCCTCGCCTCTGATGACGAGAGCTTTGTCAAGGTAAACATGGCTACAGTGCCGCCGCCTTGCGGGCTCCCACTGTAGCCTTACCTCGTCTTGTCTGCTTAATAGTGCGCGCGCCCCGAGGGGGGAGCAAGCCGGCTATAGGAAGCCGGCCCGGCCTTAGGCCGGCTGGGGGAGGCTGGGCCGCCTTCGGATGTCTCTCTGACCGAAGGGGCCCGCCGCCTGCGGGCCGTACTGGCAGCCCGTCGTGGATGGCGTCATGATCCGCATGGCAACAGTGCCTCGCCGGACGGGAGATGGCCGCCCCGTACGGCGTACTGTAGCCATGCATGCTCCGGGATTCGGGGGTGGTAAGGTTCGCTGTAGCCACGCCCCGTCCCGTCACCGTTATGGGGGGTGGACTTTAGGATACGGCCTACGACCGCCTGCTTCTTGGAGTCGGCCCTTCATGGGCCGGTTTCTTGGAGTCAGTCCTTCATGGGCCGGCTTCTTGGAGTTGGTCCTTCATGGGCCGGCTTCTTGGAGTCGGCCCGATCGCGGCGTCCTCCAAAGGTTGTTCTATGGCCGGGCCGCCTTCAGCCAGGCGACCTAGATGATAGCCGGCCGGAGGAAGGCGGCCCCGTATCTTAGGTGCATCAAGGCCCGATCGGCCCATTGTTTTTTCTGAGGGCCTAAGGGAGCCGGTTAGGCTACCCGTGGTCATTTACTCCGACATTCGGCTAGGACGAGGTGGCGTCGGCGGTGGATGCATTTTATGGTGCGACCTTTGGTACTTTGGAGCAAAGAAGTTACACATTAAATCTCCATGAGCTAGATCTGCCACATCAGGATCTTGTGCTGCTTGAGGAACCTTTTACCTTGGAGGAAGTGGAGGGTGTGATCAAGGACATGCCTCCGAACAAAGCACCAGGGCCAGACAGTTTTACGGGCAGGTTCTACACCGCGTGCTGGCACATAATTAAGGTGGACTTCATGAAGGCCATCAACTATTTTTACAATGGGGACATGAGGGGCATGGGAGCCATCAACAAATCTCTGGTCACTCTCTTGCCCAAGATTGATGGAGCCTTGGAGGTGGGAGATTTTCGGCCAATTAACCTTGTGCATGGGGCCATTAAATTTTTTGAGAAGGTGTTGGCATGTAGACTTGTGGTGCAACTACCGAAGCTTGTGGGAAACCATCAAAGCGCTTTTGTGAAAGGCCGAGCGCTCCATGATAATTTCATGCTGGTTCAGAGTACGACGCGCAGGCTCAATGCTCTCGGGATACCAGCGGTGCTACTTAAGCTTGACATATCCAAAGCTTTTGATTCTGTCCAGTGGCCCTTCCTACTTGAAGTGATGCAGCAAATGGGTTTTGGACCTAGGTGGAGGTCATGGATTTGTGGTATTCTCTCGACATCTACCACCAAGGTAATGGTGAATGGAGACCCTGGGGATACGATCTACAACTGCAAGGGGCTGAGGCAAGGGGACCCGATTTCACCTATGCTTTTTATCCTTACTATGGAGCCACTGCATCGGTTATTTGAGCAGGCTACGAGCAGAGGAGTTTTGGAGCCCTTGGCGCGGTCCGGCATGAGGCAGCGTCTGTCCATTTTTGCGGACGATGTGGTTGTTTTCATCAAGCCAAGGACGGTGGAGCTTCAGGTGTGCAATAGTATTTTGGAGATGTTTGGGGAGGCGTCAGGCCTATGAATTAACATGCGCAAATCGGCGGCCCTTCCTATCAGATGTAGTGCTCGGGAAATTGGCATGGCTTGTGGGCAGCTGGGTTGCCCGAGAGGATCGTTTCCAATCAAATACCTTGGGCTGCCATTGACCTTGAGAAAGCAATCCGCAGCACAGTGCAGTACCTTGTTGATCATATGAAGAATTGCCTACCCAAGTGGAAAGTCGCATTAATGCCGAAGAGTGGCCGGCTCACCTTGGTTCAATCAGTGCTCTGCGCTATGCCCATTCATGCCATGATGGCGCTAGATCTACCGATGAAGACTATAGCTGCGATGAACAAGGTGTGTAGAGGTTTCTTATGGTGCAGAAGGGCGACTGCGAACGGTGGCAATTGTGCGGTTGCCTGGGAAACCGTGTGTACACCGAAGTGGGCTGGTGGCCAAGGGATACCGAACCTCAGATGGCTTAATGTGGCAATGCAAGCTAGATGGTCATGGCTCCAATGGGTGGACATGACTAGGCCGTTGAGTGAATTCAAGTTAAGAGTCCCTAAGGAAGCAAAGCTGCTCTTTTTGGCTGCAACGACGTGTGATGCATACTGTGGCCTCAATAGTTTGTTCTGGGAGGATAGGTGGATTGGCGGAATGAGGGTGCAAGAGATCGCGCCCAGGATATATGACAGGATTCCCGCATGGATAAGATCATCTCGGATGGTTTGACCGGCCATCGAAGATGGGTCTTGGGCCGCGGATGTGGGTCCCGACCTTGGGATCGAAGCACTGCACGAGTTTCTCGAATTATGGATTAGATTCAGCACGTGGGAGCCAGTTGCGGATATGCCGAACTCGATCTCTTGGGCATGGGAGACTAATGGCCACTACTCGGTGCGGCCGGCCTATACGGCTTTGTTCTGGGGACGGACGGTGGATCCCATGTCGGCGTTAACTTGGAAGTGTAGGGCACCAACTACATGCAAATTCTTCACATGGCTCGCGCTCAAGGATAGGTGTTGGACGTCGGATCGCCTTGCACGAAGAGGGCTGCCGCACCAAGACGCTTGCCCCCTATGCGACCATGAGGATGAAACTATAAATCATGTCCTACTAACGTGTGTGTTTGCTACATCGACTTGGGCTGTGATTTGAGAGGCTTTGGGCAAGCCGGAGTGGTCGCCAACGGCACAGGACTCCATCCGTGAGTGGCTTGTCGGCAAGCAAGCATCAAGTAACGTACGCAGGAAGGATCTCCACACGATCTTGGTTCTAACTATGTGGGAGTTGTGGAAGCACAGAAACGCTATTGTTTTCGATGGGGCCTCGCCCTCGATGAGTGAACTCCTCGGTAGAATTTTGTCGGAAGGAAGGGTTTGGTCCAGTGTGGGCAAGTTTAAAGGCAACATGGACCCTTTCTTCCTTAGGTTAGAACGGTGGATGAGTCGTGAGGAGTAGTGTTGTATTGAGGCTTATGTAAACTCATGGTGGAGGCACTCTTTGCCTTTCTTCTTTAATATATAATATGCACACTCGTGCATATTCGAGAAAAAAAGTCTGATCGTCCATCTGTTTTAATTAGGACCAGTATGTTGGAATAATGATGGGTAAAGTGCTATTTATAGGCTACTGCTGGAAAGATGTTTTTCTTCGTTGAACATTTTATAGATGTGCCATGTCCCAAGCATTGTCATTTGTTCATGTTTTTCAGTTTGGCACTTTGTTTTTCTCAAGGGATGTGGGTGTTGGGATATTAAGCCAGTCTAGTTGGCTATAGAACAATACACTTGTATCTGCCGCTAATCGAAGATAGAAATTTTCGAATTAGAATCAACCAGACAAAGGATACAAAGTTCAGTTTTTGTATGTCATGCCATCATCATCATGGTCTTGAACTCGTCGAAGGTGAGCACCACGTCGCCGTTGAGGTCGAACCGGCGGATGATGGCCTGGCACTCATCGACGTCCAGGTGCAGCCCCAGCCTGCTCATCATTAGCTTGAGGCTGAGCGGGGTGATGCAGCCCCTCCCTTCCATCTCGTACATCCCGAACGCCTCTTTGCATATGTCTCCCTCTTCCTCCTTGCCGGCGTCCGTCTCCCGCACAAGCCTCAGGAACTCCTCCTCGTCCAGCAACCCATCACCGTCGGCGTCTGCGGACACCATCAGGGCCTGCACCTCCTCGGCCGACATGTCGCCGCCCAGCGCCGCCTTCATGCAGAGCCGCAGCTCGGTCGTGGAGATCTTGCCGTCGCCGTCCTGGTCGAACGCCGCGAACATGTGCCTGAACTCACATGATGCGGCCATGCTCACTCACTCGGCTGGGAAGATTGAGCGCAGCAGGTGGGCTTGTCTTTGGGTGCTTGATGGTCGTCAGATCGTAGCTGGTTTGTTGCTGGTCGAGAACTAGCTCTTCGTTAGTATTTATAGTTGAGAATATTGGTATGGGCGAGCAACTGGGAATGGCGTTTGAATTAGTTCAGCAACTAAGCCAAATAGTAATGACTTTCTACGGTGACACCAAGAGTAAATTAAATTTTGGACCAGGATAAATAAAATGAGTGAACTTCTTTGACGGAATATATTGCAAAACTTGGAGGCGAGAACCATGGTTTCTTCAGAACCGCTGTGCCATTTAAAACTGAACTTCAATTTTGACCCAGTGAACTTCTTTTGACTGTACTACGGCGCTTCGGTGAGTTCAGTGGCACCGTCAACTACGCCGTGCCATGGATTTGTATGCCTCCTACATATACCGTGCGTGCACACGGGCTTCTCATCGCCGGCGAGCCTGAGGGGGGCGCTGAGCCGGCTGGGCGCCACTCGGGACGTCGGCTAGTGCTGCCAAGATGTACGCCTGCGCTGGGTACTGCGCCACAACCACCATGGAGGCCAAATGGTGATAGCGACCGAGGTGGCGTTCGTGCTGCCGTCTGCTGCGCCCAAGGCCTCGGCGTCGTCGTTCACCGATGGGCTGGAGCGCCGAGAAGTTCAGCCATCTCCAGCATCAACAAGTTCAGGGTCGACAAGGAAGTGGAGCGCCGACAAGTTCGTCGGCGTCGGCATGGACGAGGGGCTCGGCCTCCTCAAGGCGGCGCTCCGCTCCGACACCGTCCTCTCCGACGTGTTGCTCGCCAAGAACAAGTGATCGACGCATGTACCGAACGTGCCGATGTCAGAGTAATTTTTCTTCCACTACCGAGTTATTGCCTTATGGAATACGGGACACAGCTCAACGTGGCAATGGACGGAAAATACAGCCACCTTTCCACAGTCTGAACGTACGAACCCACAACTAGTTATTCGGATGATCGCTGCACATAAATTGCTCTCATATACAGTACGTAATAGTTTTGGCTACATATAAAATGTTCTCCGTGGTTCAAACAAACACACTCAACACGGGAAAATCATCGTCAAAGCATGCATCAGATTAATGAACAGTTTGTCGTATGGGGAAAAGGCACTTAACCTTTCCGTCAACAAAGGAACTCACGATTATTGCAGTCAATCAAGAAAAGAAAAACTTCAGTTGGTTCGGAGGAACTACAAAGACATACAAAATAATTTATCGACAATCAATGTGCACAAAAGAAATTACATTTATTTACTAAGCACAAAAAATATTTCAGGCTCCTACTTGCGCGTAATTACACCGACGTAGGGCAAGTCAATAGAGCCTATGTAGAGCTTGCCATTGTCTCTTTCTACTACCTCCGCCGGCTTGACGCGCTTGGACCCCCTCATCTCTTCAAGTATCTTGCCGTCAGCTCCTACCCTCACAGCGAGCAGATGGCTATTGGGGCGAGAGGGCAATTCATTCTTCTCACCATGTAAAGCCACCCAGTAACCTCCCCTTCTATCAGGCCTCACGTTATCAGGGTAGCCGGGGAGATCGGTAAACGGCTCAGACGTCCCAGCCTTTGCCCCTTCGATCCAGTGCCTTATCAACTTGCACGGCCCAGTAGACGCAACAATCAGATGCGTACGGTCGGTGCTGATAGCGACGCCGTTTGCATACGCCAGGCGTGTTTGAAGCACCGCCACATCACCGGTACGTGGGTCGTACCTCATGAGACGCCCCGTTGAATCCCCTGATCTCGTCACCATCTCATGCCGCGTCCTGTCATAGTTCATAGAACTATCAGTGAAGTAGACTTGACCGGTGACCTGGTCGACGTCAATCCCATTGGTGAAGCGGAGAGGTTTATCATCAACCGCATTGACCAATACTGTGGCTTCCCCGCCACCAGGACCAACCCGCATGAGTCCCCTGTAGGCGTCGGCCACGTATAGATCCCCAGACTTGTGGTGAAACTGCAACCCGAGCGGCCGGCCACACTGACTCTCCATGGAAGTTGCCGGGCGGAATATCGAAGCCGTGCACATGTCTTCGTCGTAGCCGGGGCCGTATGCGTAAGTGGTCCAGCCTGTCTTGTCACCATCCCACCGGAGGATGCGGCCGTCGGAGACGCCGCTATATGGGCCGTGCCCTTGGGCGTCGAAGGCGACGCTCTCTGGCCCTTGGAGAAGTCCGTCCGCCAACGGCAGCTGCTGGATCCTGGTGGCGTCGAGGCTGGTGGCCGCCATTGCGCCGGACATGAAGATCATGACGAGCAAGACGACTGCGACCGTCGCCTTGACGAACCGGCTCATGGAGCAGCCCATGTTTCGCGAACTTGCTTGGTCGATCTCGCGTACGCACGTGGTTGTTGTTGGCTTAGCGCTCCTCGATGTTCTGGTTCTCTTTTTTTGTCTCGTCGATGTTCTGGTGGAGGAAATCGGGTGGGCGTCTCGCCTTTTATATTCGTACGTACGTGACGGTATCTGGTGCCCCGACTCGGCTACGAGTTTCGAGTACGTGTCGACTACGAGTTTCCTCTCGTAAAAATCGTGGACCAAAACAACGGCTGCATGTTTTGTGGAAACGACCCAGCCCACGATTCAATCTTTTTTTTTTGAGAAATCTTAGCCCACGATTCAACCAAACTTAATTTCACGTAAGAGCGAACAAGTTGGGCCT
>NC_057801.1:560100319-560100743 GCF_018294505.1 Triticum aestivum
GGTCGCGGCGGATGGCGAAGGCGACCACGCACGCTCTTGGATCGAGTATTCGAGTTAGACCGCGATCGAGGCATCTCTTGGTCGAGACCACGCACGCTCTTTTCGTCTTTCTTCTTAGGAAATTTCAGTGCTACCATCGACCAATCACTTCTTACAAAACTAATGCAGATCCATGGTGACTAGTGGCCGATTGCCACATGATCCGAACCTCGATCTCCCACCCGCGGGAATGGAGGTCGGCAATACTACTTCCCTTAAGACCGACGACAATCTGGAATCTGGATGGCGGCGACTCAGATGACTTGATGAGCCAGCAGATGTTTCTTTGTGACAGAAACAAAGGGTGAGGAAGCACAGGTTCTGAACTGCAGAGCAGAGCGGAAGAAGCTCACCACAATCTACCTTGATCGATCAGTGTGATGTA